>NC_134487.1:5916910-6137024 GCF_040206685.1 Ascaphus truei
ATACATGATCACATCCCAATATTATGAACTATGAAAGAAGATTAAGGTAAGTAATGTGTTACAGAGTTAAGACACCAGAAAACACAACATCAAAATGTATGCTGTTATATGGATAGTTACTTAAAGTTGTATGTCAATAATATTAGCATGCAATGACTATCTACATTACCAAACAACCCCACATACATCTCATCTTGAACAAGAGCTAAGTGAATGTCAGCTTCTATAAACATGGCAAGTGTGTAATATTGTACCATTAATCAACTGATGATTAATACATATTCATATGTTATTAAATATGCCTTAATTCAGTCAGTGAACATATCTAAACATTCATGTGTACAAGGACATACTTGAATGTTAACAAGCATCTGTACATGATCAAACAGACAATATGCATGAAATAGTCTGCAGTAAACACCACCAGGACACCAACACATTTAGTGAATGTGATTATTTATTTTTGATTATCCTTTTGAGAGCGAGTCACAGGCTGTTTGGCTTGTTGGCTGTTTTGTTTGCCTTTTCCCTTTGCCAAGTACTTTGGCCTTAACTGTACGACTTGTACTGGCCTGTGGCAGTTCTGTGGCACTGGGTGTGGGCTGTTGCACTTCAGGGGCACTGGGTGTGGGCTGTGGCACTTCAGGGGCACTGGGTGTGGGCTGTGGCACTTCAATGGCACTGGGTGTGGGCTGTGGCACTTCAGTGGCACTGGGTGTGGGCTGTTGCACTTTATGGGCACTGGGTGTGGGCTGTGGCACTTCAGTGGCACTGGGTGTGGGCTGTGGCACTTCAGTGGCACTGGGTGTGGGTTGTGGCACTTCAGTGGCACTGGGTGTGGGCTGTTGCACTTCAGGGGCACTGGGAGTGGCCTATGGCAGTTGTGAACCAGTTGCTAAACATTGCATGACTGAGGTTGGAGCAGTTTCTTGTTTTGGTGTTTTAATCTTTTTCCAAAAGCTGGTTAGTAGTAATTGTTGCCCTAACTTTCTTTTTCGTGTCTCATTTGTAGGTGTCCGTTCCTGATTTTGAACAGATGTAAGCAGTTGGATGTTGACAGGGACCTGCACAGAACTTGCACCTACTGTACCGGTATCATCCAGAACTGGGGAATGAAGAACTGATGACTCTGGAGAAAAAGTAGCAGCATGTAAAGATCCATCCTCAGATGGGGTAAAGTGGAATTGTTGTTCTCTTGCAGTAATTCGCAACTGATTTGCTTGGCTTAGATTCACAACTATTGCTTGTAATGTCCTGTTTACATTTTGTATTTCTTTAGGAACTTGGATGATGACTCTTTCAATTTGTGACATTTGTGATATTGTCCTTTCCTGCAGTGATATCATCCTTTCAAGCACTGACATAATTTCTGAATGGCGACGATTTTCTTCACCCAAGATTCTTTCTTCAGAAGCTGCAATAGCTGAGTAGGTGTCACGAGCAGGAGGACTTGAATGCTGGGTTAATCCACGAGTGGGAACATCTTCATGGTCACTTGAGTGAATATGTCCTTGAGTGGCAACATCTGCTTCTACAAATAAAGAAAGACATTATGCACTGCCATGGAACTTTCACTTGTTTATCAATATAATGAGAGTTGTTCTCACAGTGTAACACATAACATGTTTTCATAATTTTTCATTTGTGTCAAATTAAAAGTTTATGCTTGAAGTAACAATTATGTTTCGACTCAGTGTGAAAGAAGAATGAATGAAAGGTTGTTGTAACCTCACAACTCCTAGCTGATAGTTTACATCACACACAATACATTTTGTCATGAAAAACTACATCTTCTGTGACAATAACTGATGTGAAGTTAATTACATGTGAAAGGCATTTATTTAGCATGGCAAATTAAAATCTAGAAATGTACACATTAGATGTGCTGCACCTCATACACTCATCTTCCATGCTTGATGATGAGCTGGATGAGCCAGGTGATGAGACATGTTCAGTGTCAGGTGACACATGAGCTTCAGGAGCAACTATATAGAAGAATAACATAAGAATTTTATTGACATGTGTACATAATTAACATAAAGTTTGTGTAGTGGGAGTATTTATGGCTAAATATCAGCATCGCATAAGGAAATGACAATATGTTTCTGCCAAGCTGTACATTATCCATCTTAACATCAATGTACATGTGAACCTAATTGGCACATTTATTGTAAAAACCATACAACATACAATGTTCATGCAGGAATGCGTTGTAAAATTAAGTGTTCTGTTGGACATACACTGCATATGTTGTGTAGTAATCTAACAATAATAATGTACATCACTACCATGACAGCAAAGTTGACTCTGCTTATAATTCAGTAACTAATTGTGGAAATGTGAATGAATGTTTTTAGTGATCTTTGTGAACATTTAAGAGAAGCAGGTGTAGCGCTCAATGTGGCTGACACTCATCAACACATGCAGTGTGTCGCTCACAGATGCTACTGGTGTGATAATGTGGCGTTTCTATAAGGATAAAAGAAGATATGAGTGAACGAATGACTAACGTACGTTTTCATATATAGTGGCCTGGTGGGTGAAAGTCTTCATAGAATTACCATTTCAAATGAATGTGATAAACTTCTGTTCACCTTGTCAGCTTCTAACAACTGTAGTTCCTCCCCCAAGACTTGACAGCACCCTGACCTTTTATTTGTTTCTACCACCTGTAAGACGTCCCACAAGACTTGACCGTAACATGACCCTGTGATCTGGCTTGGTGCCCAACCCCACCCCCTGTGTTCTCCTCTATGCTGTGATTACATATTAATTGCAGCTGGTTTCACACACTGGTACATGAGCGTGTTTAATTAAATATAACAAAATGTGTTTGTGCACATTATGAATGTTCGCCTTTGAATGCACTATCTTCCATGCAAGACTTGATGAGGCAGTAAAGGCCTGTTTATAGGTGTAACATAGATTATCACTAATTTATGTATATATATATATATATAGCATCTGTAAATATTACTGTATGCCCATTTGCATGTCTTAGACAGGTCTGCAACCCTGTCTTTCCCCATTATCGCCCAGCATACAGCGCTTCCACTGCAGCTTGGGATTCTGGGAAATGACATGCAAATTAGCACTCAATGCCACCTTTTGCCACCATATATATTAATTGTTACTTTTTGTAGGACAACTAGATATAAATATATATAGATAGATAGATAGATAGATAGATAGATAGATAGATAGATATAGAGAGAGAGACATATATACAGATATATATGTAGGTATGCTTATATTGGGAAGAAAGTATAAGTTGCAGCGGAAATATAGATAAGAACTGTAACCTACGACACGCCTAGTACTGTAACATTTGTCACCTGGTGGAAATGGAGCAGAATAAATTCCGATATCTCTGTCTCCGGGCAAACCCTCCACGACGACAGGAAGACATTTTTCCCACATCTGCTCCTCCAATGGTGTTAAGATAAGAGATTGTGCTGGCGGGCCACCTCCAGTGCCAGAAGCATGCATCCGTTGTGCTTGAATTTTTTTCTTTAAGTTTGCCCTGATATCATCGAATCTCTTCCGACAATTCGCCCGATCCCTGACATGATTCCCACACGCAGACACAGCCAAGGTTATTTGATCCCACATTTCTTTTTTTGATGCTGAGCTTGTCCGTCCTTGAAATACATACAAAATATATGACGTTAATTATTATTATAAAAACGATCAGTTTCCTAAACTGCAAGCTGTTCCAAGAGATACCAAACATGCTGGTTTAGGTGTAATATGTGTACCACATGAGCATTTACGTGTAAACATACAAATGTAAGGAAGCTTGCATGAATATTGTATGAACTTTGGCAACATTTTTAGACTGATTGTTATGGTCGTTCTAAAGCATGACGGAATATGTGTGTAACAATTAAGTTTAATTGATAGATATTATAGAATAATATTTTGATATTAAGACATCTCACATGACCTAGGATATCATGTCTTTGAAGAATCAATGCAAAGATAGACTTACCTAGTAAATGCCCATACAGACAGTCATAGTGCTCCAGAATCCCTGTGACAAGAACTGTGTTTTCCTCTTCACTGAACCGAGGATTACGTGGCCGTTCCACACGTTTCTTCCGAATACGTGCAGGCCCAGAGCTTGGCTGCTGCAGACTGGACTCTCCTTCTTCCAATGGAAGAGACTCCAAAGCGGGCCACCTGCAACCACCCCACCACCAGACACCCCAGAAGCACCAGCAACAGAGCCACCAGCAGCA
Source organism: Ascaphus truei (assembly GCF_040206685.1). Classification (NCBI taxonomy): domain Eukaryota; kingdom Metazoa; phylum Chordata; class Amphibia; order Anura; family Ascaphidae; genus Ascaphus; species Ascaphus truei. Next base: position 5,921,152 of record NC_134487.1, read on the forward strand.
CTCGCACTCATAGCAACACCACTCACACTCCCAGCAACACCATTCACACTAGCAGCAACAGCACTCCCCTGAATCCTATGTTCACTCAGATGCGTACTCACACGACTACCAGTACCACTCACACCAGCATCACTCTTCCCACGCCTTGCGGCCATACCTCTAGCACTCACAAAGAACAGAAAAGAAATTTAAACACAATTGCACTGAACACTTACAAAGTGAAAACAAGACAAAGATGTAAACAAAACAACACAGGACAAACCTCTCACAATACACCACAACTGTCTCAGTCAATATAAAATGTGTAAATCGCCCAGCTCTGTGTGTCTCTCTCTCTCACTCCCAACAACACAGAGAATGAATAAAAATACACGCTGCCTTTAAATTTGCCGCTCAATCCAAAACATGCTTGCTTCGGCAGATTCAGCAAGAAGTTTCATTGGGGAACCTAACATCACCTCGCCATGCACGCTGATACACCTGTGTGTGATCGGCAAATCATCGGCAGAGTGGGAGCAAATGTTTTTGGCTTGATTCGGAAGGGATTCAGCACTTATTACATACGGAGAGGGAAAATCGCCAGAATCATGCCGATAAGGTACCCTTGGCGATTGCACTTTTTCGGCGCTTACTGCATAGAGCCCTATGAGAGAATCTTTCCTTAGACCAGAAATTACAGGCACAGAATACGGTTAGACAATGTTTGGATGTGTTCTCTCCATTGTCTAGGAGACTCCACCGCAAGGTCGGGTTTTGTCCCATAAAAGGGGGAATATTTAAAATAACGAACATGTTTGGAACAACACTCTAAAGGTGGAGGGAGTGAAGAGGTTAAATCACTCACTGCACCAGAAATAAAGTAGGAGACCCTATCCTCGTTTCCAGGTCTGGTAGGGTGTTCCAATCAACTGTTTATTTGAACTAAAGGTCTTTAAGACAAAGCAGCATCCCTGTTCCAGTGTTCAGAAGCCTGCTAGGAAGTAGGAATTCAGTTCCCAGAATGATTGCCTGGGAACAGATCGGTCTCACCCCCAGTACCAGAACCAAGCGCACCATGACCTGAAAAGCAGCAGCGTCACAGAGTTTCACAGTTCACAGAGGTAGTGCATGGGAATAACTGGGACTCACACCCAGCACCAAAGAAAAGGACATTTTATGTTTTTGCAGTTCTATGCTCTTAATGTTGATCTTCCATACTTGGATCAGCAGTGTAGAAAATAAAGGACTTTTTCTTTGTATCAGGGGTTATATACTGTTATATACTGTATAGCACTTGTCACTCTGGTTAGACTCCTCTCTAATTTTATTTACAAAATACTATTATATATTTTTACAAATATTCCTTCACAAAACCAATATTTTCAAAAATGTACCAAATAAATTGTGGGTTGAATTTTTGCCCCTCTCTACACATGACAAACAGGTTCAATCCATCCTCTCTACACCTGACAAACAGGTTCAATCCATCCTCTTGTGAAGGGGGAAAGAAATAACTCATGGAAAATGTGTGCGGCCGACCCAGGGCCCCGAGGGAGAATGTTCCGCAGAGACAGAGGGCTGAAGAACTGCAGATCTGTGTCCCGGACCACATGTCTCACTGGGCCCAAGGCACCAGCATTGTCTCTACCCCCTGTCTCTGATCCTGTCCTCTCAGGCCTTGCAGATTATTTTGATGCTAGTAAAAGGTGAATAAATGACACAGAAACACAGAATAGATACAATACATTATAATACGCGCATCATGTAACTCCTCAGTGACTCCTCCTACTGACATTCTATAAATGGGAATCACAGGGCAAAGGTTGGACAAAGAACCTGATACATTGTCACACAGAGATTTCACATGAAAATTAGGAACTGTTGGAAAAGTAAAACACAGCAGAAATGTTAAATAAGACCACTCCTATTATAATTACTGGTTTATATGTTATCACAGAGGCTTCTGTCTATAATCTCTCGTACATTGTTTCTGTAAATGAGACATTTAATGCAATGTTTTATGGGGAAATAGGTAGCCACTAGTAAAAGCGTTGCTGCTTTGATAATGTAGCTGGGTTATTGTACCCTATGACAGTAGGAGGAAATGATGCCACCAAACATCAATCATAACAATGGTCTTTTACGTGAGCGGCAACACCCACTTCCAGTATAAAAGGAGCAGATACTGTATCTGTTCTAAAAGAAAAGGACTACTTTACACCTGCTGTGCAGACTGCACTTCCTATTATCTCTATATCGCCCCCTATAGAGGAAGCAGCATGCCTCATCAATCTACCCACTGCAGCTCTGGGCCCCAGCACTCCAGCTCACACTCAGCTGTATTACCTAAGCATGGCGGCACACACAGCATCTGCTCATATTCTTCTAACAATGTCGCTTCTTGTCACCAGGCAAAGTCTGGCTTTAGCAGTAAAAGTGCCTGTAGTGCTGGCTCCAGGGGACATAAGATCTCAGTTGGAAGTTGCCACTCAGGGAGAAGTGGACATGGATATGGATCTGGTAGTGGATATGGCATTGGGGGATCATTTTGCTCTGGAGGCATCACCTCTGTTACCGTGAACCAAGGTCTCCTGTCACCACTCAACTTGGAGATTGACCCAAACATCCAGAGAATGAGGACTGATGAGAAGAATCAAATCAAGGGTCTCAATAACAAATTTGCCTCCTTCATTGACAAGGTAAGGTCATGTTACATTGCACATATATGGGGACAGACTGTAGCATGTGTATGTCCTAATAACTCTGGTTAGAGAATGTGTAGCATGAAATCAGTGTAACACAACGTGCAACAGGGAGATACAGAGTTACTGACGGTTATATGGGAAATAATCTGTGGGGTCAAAACATTCACGTTGCTGCAGTATATCCTGTAAGGTCACTTCATATTTCTGTAACTTAGTGGGACGGTGTCATTAATCAAACAGGCGGCACAGACTGTGGTGTGTGGCTCTTACTTATGACACTGGCCCATATTACTAAGTGGTGCTATACCATAAGACGTCTTCCCTTGAATAGACCATAAGGTGTCTCCCAGCACCAGAAGGGACCTTATAGAATAACGCTGCTCAGTAAGTAAGAACTGTATGTGCCACTTTCTCAGCGGTTCCCACCCAGTGACAGTGTCACACATTTTATGCATGTTTCTTACTTGGCTGCAGTGTTAAACTCAAAGATATGAGGAAATATACAAAGTAACACAATTACAGAGGCAGTTAGGGCTTAAATAGTATATTATTAGCCCGTTTATATGTAACAGAACCCGTTGTCTTAGGTGCTAAAACAAAACATTATTGCTGCATCTTCCAGGCAAACTGCAGAATATTTTGCTGAGAATGTTTGGCCATTTTTATGATTATTATTGTTTCTCCTACTTGCTTTAGGTGCGATTTCTGGAGCAACAGAATAAAATGCTTGAGACCAAGTGGGCTTTGTTACAGGATCAGAACACTGCGAGGTGTCAAATGGAACCTCTCTTTGAGGCTTTTATCAGTAACCTCAGGAGACAGCTGGAGAGTCTAACATGTGAGAGAGCGCGCCTGGATGCAGAAAGGAACAGTATGGAGGAGACCGCAGAAGACATGAAGAGAAGGTAAGTACTAACTTATCCTCAGTATGGGAGATTTATGCACTAATGTGTTTAATAAAATCATATATAATATATCACAGCAAAAATATTAATAATCATAAAAATATTCCTCCCGAAGGAAAAGACACCCTGCAATATGATAAAATCTAACCTGTAATTCCCCAGATATGAAGAAGAAAACAGCAGACGCATCGCTGCAGAGAATGAATTTGTTGGACTAAAGAGGGTAAGGCAATAGGGAGATTTGTCACAATGTTGCTGATTTACATTATTTGAAGCTAAACACAAATTGTACAAAATACTGTACACACACACACACACACACACACACACACACACACACACACACACACACACACACACACACACACACACACACACACACACACACACACACATACGTACGTACGTACATACACACACATAAGTACATACATACACACACACAAACACACACACACACACACACACACACAGTGACACAGTGACACACACACTCAAAAACACACACACACACACACACACACACACACACACACACACACACACATGTCCCCATTTCACGTGTCTCTTCCCTGTAGGATGTTGATGCTGCTTTTATGAACAAAGCGGAGCTGCAGGTTAAGGCGGATTCCCTGACTGATGAGATCAACTTCCTGCGAGTTCTGTTTGATGCGGTAAAACCTCTAACACGTTTCTGTTACTTTCTTGTTTAACGGACAGAGGAGGTTATTGATTATAATGAGATAGTTTTGATCGACGCAACTAACACATGGAAATTCCAACAGAATGCAATAAGATTTTCTGTGCGATAGTTCCCCGATCGGCACTATCGCAGTTTAATTAATGATCCCCATAGGGTTTTATTTATCAATAAGTCTCCCAGCTACAAACCTGTCCCAAACCCAGCGCAATAACACAGCACAAGGTTTATAAAAGGAGAAAATACCATCGGTTTAAGTGAGAATGTTGTTGCATGAAGAATGTATCGAACTCGATGGAACTTACTATTTATTGTAATTTGAATACATTTTACAATTACAAATTGACCGAACGCGATGGAACTTGCTAGAAGTTTGATTACATTTATGGAACGTTTGATGGGAACAGCAGCAAAGTGACTCTTGTCAGGTTCTCCTATCTCTAATCTTATATACACAATATTATCATGTGTCTACGTTACAGGAAATATCTCAGCTTCAGGCCCAGATCTCAGATACCTCAGTCATTGTCTCCATGGATAACAGCCGGGACCTGGACATGGGCGGTATCATTGCTGAGGTCAGAGCTCAATATGAGGACATTGCTAACAGGAGCAGAGCTGAAGCAGAATCCATGTACCAAACAAGGGTGAGTCTATTACAGGCAGATAACATCACAACTAAAACCAATCCTCATGCACATCGGGCGCACAAAATCCTGTGATATAATTTCCAGATCTATAACCAGTCCTGTTTTATCTCCAGTTTGAGGAGCTGAGCATGACTGCCGGGAGAAATGGGAATGATCTGCAGAACACCAGGAATGAGATCGCTGACCTCAACCGAGCAATTCAGCGGCTTAAGGGAGAGATAGAGAGTGTGAAAGCGCAGGTAACACACACAGATATTACACAGACACACGCACTAATAGCTTTACAGATGCAGAATAAGCATTCCTTGAATAGTTTTTTATTATAAAGCCATCTAGCTGTATTACTTTTTTAAGCAATAGCTGAATGTGAAGAAAATATATATTATTCAATAATATGTTAAAGGAAAAAAACTGAAATCATATGACCCGATAGTTGATGCTGTGCCGATCTCATTTTAACTTTAACTTTTTGTTTAAATCTTCATTTTTGGTTAATATTTCACAAGAGATTTGTGTAACGTTCAAATAAACAGTTAATCTGGCTACATCTGTACGTGTAACCGAGAGACGTTTGGAGTAACTAGTAATTAGAAACTTGGTTTGATTTTCTGCCATTTTCACCACGTGTTCCCCAGCGTGCTGCACTGGAAGCCGCTATAAGTGACGCTGAGGGACGGGGAGAGGCGGCTGTCAGAGATGCCAAGAATAAACTGTCTGAGCTGGAGAATGCTCTGCAGAAAGCTAAGCAGGACATGGCTTGCCAGCTGCGGGAATACCAGGAGCTGATGAATGTGAAGCTGGCTCTGGATATTGAGATTGCAACTTATAAAAAAATGTTGGAGGGAGAAGAGTGCAGGTAAATGTAATATCTATACACACCCCTTTATTCCTCTTACTGTGAGCATAGAAAGAACTTACACCCGTCTCACACATTATATTGTAATACCCCCCTGCTGCCAATCTCCCCAATTATATACATTGTGTACTATTAAATACAAGCCTAAACATGCCTGAGAAATGGGATAAAACACTTTAATAAACCTTCACTCATCTACAACAGAAGACAGACATCATAATGTTTAATGTTCATGGACCAATATTCCTACTAATAATTATTATGTTTGTTTCAGGTTGGGTAAAGACGGCTCAGTTAACATCTGTAAGTGACTCAATGTTTTCTTGTGTGTATGTGCTAAGGGGGTGTAAGATTATTCCTAAACTTGAAGTTAAGTTTGGCCTCTTATCTTCTCCATAGTCTTCTAATTTGTCATTTCTGTTTCACTCTTTTATAAGCACAATAACTGAATAAGAAATACATTTACATTCTGTTTTCTTCTATTAACCCATTACTAAAATCTAACTTCCTATTATTAGAAGTAAAGAAGTGTAATAGCTCACTGACTCCCATTTAATTAATTTGTGGCATAAGCAAGAACAAACTGTCCTTAAGCATGAATACCCGTCACTGTAATTATAATAATAATAATATGTTACGTTATGTCCCACACATTCCCAATCACACGGTTACTAAGTGACACGTACGTTACATTTCTTACAGCCGTGCTACACTCTAGCACTGGGGGAAAACACTGCGCTGGGGGGATGTCCCACGGTGGAAGTGGACATCACCATAAGAGCGGATGTAGCTCAGGCAGCGGAAGAAGCATCAGCCATGTCTCCAAAAGCAGCCATTGCTCAGGGCCTGGATACAGCTGTTACACTGGGGGCATCGCTTCCAAGCACTGACAGTAACTGCCGGGCTCATTATTTACCTGCCATTGCTGCCCCAGTGCAGGAAATCTTCTATATAACTAAATGTGTCTCTATTTAATGGCTCTGCTTGTATCTATATTACATGACACAGTGGGCTCTGCTGAATACTTTACTGGCACATAATGTAAATGTAATCATCGCGGCTTTTCTGTTTCTCTGTCTCTTCAATAAACTGCTGTTTATCACCAATGTTTCACACACTTATTTCCTGGTGTATTTATTATATGATATAAAAACTGAAAAAGTAATAATTATTACAAAGGATTTGGTTGACTGTTCCTTTAAGAAATTCCATTCTGCAGAAATCTTTGTCGTATTTCAGTTCCTGGACTGTACTTTTAGTTTTTTGCACTGGGCACTGGTCTTGGGAAGATGACTTCATTTACTTTCTCTCCTAAGACATCCCACTATATTAACATACATCTTCATTGCACTCAGTACTATTTCAAATGAGGGCATTTCTAACACTGTTGCAATCTCATAGTTGGTTTCAAGTTTTATCACTAGTGGGACTGAGGCAATAACATCAATACTGCCTGCTCCCATCCACCTTCCAAGAAGCTTACATCAGCGCTTAGTATTATCAATACTCAATATATATTTCTTGTTGGGACACATGCCCTCAAACATGTAAAGGGGACGGTTGCCAGACACAAGGAGGTTATCAGGTTCTTGTAGTGTCCTAGCACAAGGAATGCTGAGGACGCGAGTCGCACACAACATTTACTCATACAATTTAGTATACCCTCAATGGTCAATCTAACTAAGAGACTGCAGTGTTGTATGGATCTACATCCAATCACGAGGAGGGTATATGATAGAGAGGTTACTACCCCTCTAAGGTGGTTATATTATAATACACCCACTTTTGTTTGTATGTGTATAGGTTTTATACCCTGCTTATTTTATTGATTGAATTTATTAAAGAATTAATATTTTAATTTCATCCAACAATAAATTCAAACACAAGGGGTCATAGTATTTTTATTAGACATTTTGATTGATCAAACACTTCTGACACCAATCATGTTGCAGTTAACATGTTTATATGCATTGGAGAGTGCACTGTAAGGGGTTCTTCCGTGCACAGGTGCCGCAGTTTCTACAGTAACACTGCACTTTCTTCTTTTTATAATTATGAAGGGGTTAAACCTCAATAGTCTGCTTCTTGGGGCACAGGGGGTGGATGAAGGGGGAAGTAGCCCAGGATGGGGGGTTAGGCTGGCCTGGAAGATTGTAGGAGTAGTTAACCCCTTCACCACAATAGTGATGGGAACAGCTATGGTAATGAATACGTTAACCAGTCCGGCTACCCCCTGGAAGGCCTGAACACCCACCCTTCGGGCTACTACCCCCTTCACCCAATCCATCTACCCCCATGAAACAAAAATAAACACAACAACCCTAAAACTCACCTCCTCTACCCCAACCACCCTCCCCCCCCCCCAACCCCAAACACATACAGTACAGTAATGGGCAAAATGACTATTTAGCATACCTTTGATAGCACATGGTGCTTCCGCCTATGATATCAGACAGGCAAAGCTTGTGTCCACCATCTTCATCTTCCGTGTTCCATAGAGGGGGGCTGATTTCACTTGGAGAGGCAAACTGGTAATCGGATTCATCTGATGCTGTGAGGAGTGGCATAGCTTGGGTTGAGGGCATGATACACCTTTGCAGCAAGGCTTTACTGCATGTGACACAAACATACAACACAACAAAAACTGCAAGCACACAAACAAGACTATTCATTAGCTTCGCTCCCAGGGAATCGACCCACCCGCTAATTCCCAGTGGATCCCATTGTTCTCCTCCGTGTTTTCTGAGTTTTTCCTGTAGTTCACTTATGGAGTCTAAATAATGCTGCACCTGCCCACTATGGTCGTTGATAAAAACACAACACTGTTCCTTGATTAATGCACAGACGCCACCCTTGGATGCGACAATACAATCTAAAGCCATACGATTCTGCAAAACCATCATACGAATCTGTATTTGTTCCTGATTTAGTGTACAGTATCAATTGCAGAGGTTGTGTGGTTTAGTACATCATCTAAAACATCGACCAGAGTGTAGAATTTGTTATACAGTAGACCGACCCCAATGTTTGGGAAGATACTACCCCATAATTGCTCCTCGTGTCCCCATTTTCATTCCCTCTGTCTGATCCTTAATAATAGTTAAATCACGTTTATTCCTAAGTCTACCAGCGGGTAAATTCTTAGTAACAGTAAGAGCGGGGAGAACCTTTCCCAGATAATATGAGCCTGTCCAATTGCAAGGAAGAATTCTATAAGCCCATCTGCCTCACAACCAATAAATTCCTCTGGGCAAACTTGCATTTTTACAGGCCCTCTGTATATCACTGAAAAAAATGTGTCACATTGTGTTTGCCACATGCCCCTTGCATTCTTATAAATCTGGGGTATTTGGCACGTTGTATATACATTTTCATACATGTTTCGTTAGTGGGAGGAGAGACTTCCCCTAAAGATTGTGTCTGCCTTCCGGTGACATTAACATACCCGCCTCCTACGGGAATATCATTTAGCAATGGGATATGGTTCAGTTGGGCAGTATAGTTTCCTGTAAACAGAGTCAAATTAGTATTTCTGTCTGTTAACGCTTTGGTTGTATAAGGGATCCCCACCGAAGGGACTTCTGGGGTGTGTGGAATATGTCCGCACACCCAGCATGATTCAATAGTTTCTAATTTGTTGTAGACAGATCTACACATATTGACATATGCATTGTCTTGTTCTCAGGGGGTCAAGTGCAATTTCCCCCTTGTTCTTGTGGAGGTAACATTGTGTGTGGTTAAAACATGCGTATTGTTTACCAAGGTACCATTACGTGATAAGAGAGTGTGAATATCTACAATATATAGAACAAAGATAAATTCACACAAAAGGAACATGGCTAAGCAAGCAATAGCTACTACTATTTTGTCAATCTTATGGGGATGCCACTTATGCAAATTTAATGGAGCATACATTGTAACTAAAATAGTAATAAAACCTGCAAAGAAAGATTAGTAAAAAAAAAGTTCAAAGTTTGTGTATTGCGGCCTGGACTTTTGCCTGTGACCTTTCTCCCTCGATGGTTAGTGGTCAGGGAGTTTTTCCCCCCGTCAAAACACTGACTTGACGCGGCTGTAGGTGGTGGTGGGACTATCATCACGTGTGTTATGTGGATCCAGGAAGAAACCTCTGCCACTTTAATTGCTGTATTGGTGGTGAGCAGAATCTGGAATGGACCTCTCCACCGTGATTGGAAGACGTTCTTGCGTAGAAAGTGCTTGACCATTACCCAGTCGCCTTCATTGAAATGATGCTGCTTTACGTTGTCTTTGGTATTCTGGACAGCTTTCACCTGAGAGTGGAGAGACTTAAGTAATTTCAGTAATTTCACACAATAAACGCTGATCAAATCATCAGTCATAGCATGATCATGCGACAGTAATTCTAGCCCTCCTGCAGTAAGCATGAATCTGCCCATTAGGATTTAATGGGGGGTTAACTTGGTTTTACCTTGAGGAGTATTCCTTATAGACATAAGCGCCAATGGGAGCACATCTGGCCACTGTAATTTGGTATCTGCACAAATGTTACTGATTTTATTTTTCAGATCCCCATTGCTTCTTTCCACTTTCCCAGCACTCTGAGGATGATAAGGGCAGGGCAGATAGTAAACGATGCCTAAAACCTTCGCCAGTTCCTGGACTATAGTGGCCGTAAAAAGTGTTCCTTGTTCTGAAAAATGTGCTGTGGAATTCCATATCTCGATATGAACTCATGCAGCAGCTTCTTAGCCACTGAGCGCGCGTCCGCGTGCTGACAAGGGTAAGCTCCACCCAACCTGAAAACATACAAACAACAACAAGAACATATTGGTAATAAAGGCATCGAGGCATCTCAATAAAATCAATTTGCTAATTGAGAAAAGGCCGTGGGGACACGGGATTATTTATACCTGACCCAACCTTTGCATGTTTTCCAATGTTGTGCAGTTGGCAGATATGACATGTGGAACAGTATTCTTCCAACTTAGGGCCAATATTAGGCGCAAACCAGTCATTTCTGATGGATATCAGCATACTCCCTTTATGCGAATGGGATAACCTGTGCGCCATTCGCAAAATGTATGGTTCCAAAGAGGGAGGTAAGAGTGGTTTATTATTTTGGCCGTACCAGGAATCTTCTATCTGTTGATAACCTTAACAGGCCTTATCACAGGGCTTTGCATAGTGACAGACATCTTCTGTCCTCCAATACACCAAAAACCAAGGACAAAACTATAAGATGTATTGGCACCTATAATAAAAGATGGTGGGCAATAAATAGAATATTTGCCCGACATTGGCACCTCCTTTTATCAGATGTTGATCTGGCCAAGGTCATCGGTCCTAGAACAACAATCACCAGTAGGCGATCTAAGAACTTGCGGGATACCCTTGTTCACAGTCATCATCAGCGGGCAAGGGCAGTGACTTAGCTGAGTCCCATTAAGGGGATGTATCGTTGCCAAGGCTGCAAGGCATGTAAGCATGTCATTATAGCTAAGACCTTCATGAATAATAATAATACGCAGTATTTTACTGTGGATAGTTTCATCAATTGCAGGACCACCAATGTGATATACCTCATCACCTGCAACTGTGGGAAGAGATATGTAGGTAAGACTACTAGACAGCTTCGTAGACGCATACTTAACATGTCAACTCTGTCAAGCACTCTACTGAAACCCCAGTTGCAAGACATATTACACAGTTTCACAATGGGGACATAAATTGTTTGAAATTCATGGGTATATATCAACTAAAATGTCCTGCTAGAGGTGGTGACATAGACCAGATGCTACTGCGCATTGAAGCAGAGTGGATTTATAAGCTTAAAACCAGGAGCCCTAACAGGCTCAATGAAGGTTTTACTTATACCCCCTTTTATTTGAAATCATATATCCGGATCTCTGTCTGGATTGATTTAACCATTTTTCTATTTCAATTACAGTTACAGTAATAGCTTCTGACCAGTTTAAGTGAATTCTGTACTATCTGCCTGTTTTACTCGTCAATGGTATTGACTATATTTTGTAAATGTTGTAATAAAATTATACAATAATTAGTGACTATACTACTAGAGATATAAACCTGTTTGGTTTATTTTTGTGTGTAACTGATGTATACATGCTACGTACTGTGATAAGATCTTTTCATAAAATATCAAATTATTAGCGTGTATTTATATTATTTTATTTAATTCTAGTCATCGTCACTGTACTCTGCTGACACCATTGCGTATTTATATTGAGGGAAGCCATATGTTAGCATTAAATCTGTGTGCTGTTGTTATAGGTACAGTACCACTATTAGTTGCAATGGCATTATCCCTGGTTAAAGCCTCTCAGTTCTATCTTTAGAGTGAATGTAATTGCAGGCTCTATCTCCGTGCACATGCGCCGTGTAAATCATTCATTGCGCTATGTATTAGGAGAGTAGAGTCTATCTGCTCACACTTGCGCATTCCAGTGAGGAACTGACCGCTAGGGACGCATGCGCAATGGCTAGAAGGGGACTCTTGGTACTACGGCAAGAATCTATTTCCCCACGCATGCGCGATAGCGTTATAGGGCAAGTTCGGTTTGAAAGTTGCCACATTTCAATACACTTGATCGTAATGGCTGCCGGACATTATCAAGGATAGTTTGCCACACTGTATTCTTTGGATTGATGGTACCTATGCCCTCTATCATTAAGATTTGGTCCGTTTTATTATATTACAAGGTGTATATGCGCATGCGCAATGGCGGACCTTAATTAGCGTCACTATGGAGATGACGGGCTATAAATAAGTTCTGCTCCCTCTCCACTGCAAAATTGTCCCTGACGAAGCTCTGTAGCTGGAGGGAAACGTGCGTTGGGCACGTGATGTCATCATTAGGCTCCGTTAGTACAGTGTTAGCAGCTTGTCAGTGTTCATAGCCTATATATGTTGGTAGTTTAGTGTATTCCACCAGGGAGGGAATTTCACCTTCACCCAGTGCTACAAGGGATCCAATGATACTTATGTGCTTATTAGCAACGTCTCGGTAGCACCCTGTCATTGTGACACATTATATTAAATACTAAGTACTCTATTGGTGATGAAATCAAAGTAGTGCTGTAATATCTACCTCTAATCTCTCCACTGTTAACACTATCACCACACTAATCGTGCTATCCACTGATCTGGTGGTTTTCCACCTTGCTGATTGCACCATTTAGCCCCCATCACCCTACCACTATGTACTGAGTAGGAGTGTTTATATATGAGGGTGACTCTGGTGCATGTCTTATTTGATTTAATTTCTTTTTAAACACAGTTATTCACACTCGGTAATATATGTTTTAAGTAATAATAAATAAAAGTTTATTTTAACTAGGGGTGTGCATTTAAGTGAATTTTCTTTGGGGTACAATCATTTTGTACCCTTCATTTCACTGATATCAGCATACTCCCCTTATCTGAATGGGATAACCCGTACGCCATTCGCAAAATATATGGTTCCAAAGAGGGAGGTAAGACTGGTTTGTTATTTGGGCCGTACCAGGAATCTCCTATCTGTTGATGACCTTGTTTTGTCCAGTCAGCGAGTATCTCCCCAGTCAAGTCCTTGTAAAAGAAAGTTAAATCCACAGGTAATGATATACGTTTTTTGGATCATCGTGCTGTAATAATGCATAGGCTTCTACGTATGGCCTTGAGGCTGCCTGTTTGGTGGTGGAATCTGCAAATGCATTACCCTTGGAAAATCTGTCTGTATGATTAGTATGTGCTGCGACCGTTACAGCAGCGAGAGCTCTAGGAAGTAGCATAGCTTCCAGCAAATTCTGAACCTGCTGTGCAGGATCATGCGCTTCCTTTTCTTGTTGTTTTAGAGAACTGTAAAACACTGTACACATTAGCAGCACTATCGGAATAAAATGCATAATTATTACGATACACATAACAGATTCTTTATCACGTAGGGATGGATGGAGGCAGCACCTTGTGCCGTGGCTTAGCTGGTTAAAGTGTCTGTCTCAGCAGCGCCTGAATATGCTGAGTCCACTTCATAGGCCAGTCACCATGTGCAGCTCCTCTTATCAGGAACGGGTTACTGTTCTGTATAGTAATTACTTTCCCAGTCTGCATCTTATGTTCACCTGTGAAGTTACCCGTCGGGTTTCTGTTCTGGGGAAATATTGTAATAAAAACATCTGTTTTACTGACATTAATAAACTGAGATCAGAGCTGTGGGACAGGACTGGGACCCGGAGCCTCTCACCCCCAACGTGAGAATTTAATCCCAAGACCAACAACTCAGCCTTAACCCCTTCAGTGTCAAGAGTGTTTGCCACCTTTGTGGTCACCCACATGTTCAAACGTTTTGTATACATTTGTTGAAGTATGATTCCTGTGACCCGCTTCATACAGTATGTACAGTACCTATAAAAATGATATATATATTTTTTCGGCACAAATTGAGGATTGGTATCTGTTTCGTGTGCATTGCATATCATGTGACCAAGATAATATGTCATAAATATGACAATAATAAACTCTTACTATTCTCCCAGATATCTCTATAATGCATTCATTTCATTAGAAGGAAAACGAAAAAGTATAGCACTGTCTCCCCTGATTGCGAGTGATATCTATGCAGAAAGGTCCGATAAATCAATTATTGGCAGCTTATCGGCTAAAAAGCCTTCTGCTATACTGTAAACTCTGATAATTCTGCGATACGACACATTTTCGTAATTTTTTTTCTGCAAAAAAATAAATCGCCAAACGCGCGGCGATAAGACACTTTCGCCACTTATTGGCAGTTTTTCTAACTCGCTCAATTCTAGTAGCCACGATCAGCTTATCAAGGCTGACCACCGCTCTAGAATTGAGAATTCCTCTCCCAATCGTCCCGTCACATAAAGTTGGCAAGAAGGTGGTGAGAAGCTGCTGAGAAGCGGCGAGACGGCACTTAGAAAAAAAATGAATTTTTCCTGCGTTGGATTCATGCCGGGAGACTCCGGAGCTGATATCCATTAATATCACCACCGGAGACCCCCGGCATGAATCCGATCCAAAAACAAAAAACAAATGCATTTACAGGCAACTTCATTACCGTAGCCGCTAACCGCTAAGGCAATGAAAGGGTTATATATACATATATACACATTCCATTTTGGCCCCAAAAAAGGCCCCAAATGAGTAATATCGCATAAAGCTCTTCCCCTGTAACTTTATCCTGGCTAAACGCAAGATGTGCTCACCATCATAGGAAAAATAGCCCCATAAAAGTATATATTTTCTGAAAACACATTTTACAAGGAGTTTAGACAAGAATAACGTTTCCACAAAATCATGTCTGACCGAGAAAATTTCGTTGAATATAGCGGTAGTTATATTTTTATCAAAAGTAGGAAACGGTATTCAGGGCAGTATAATAGGGGAAAATGCTGCTAAGAAGGGGAGGTAAGAAGGGAAAAGTTTTGGTGTTCTGGAGTAAGGTGAGGAATATGTTTAGCGGAAAAGAAAGGTAGATTTAACCAATGTTATTGCAACCGGTGACGTGCTTCAGTGGGACACACAAAAAGCACCATTGGGAGAAGCAGCCAATGTCTTGAATTAACCACACTTGAGAAGGAGTGGCGGGTTTATCACACTAATTTACCTACGGGAGAATACCACGTGTGGCAATAACTATGAAAGCAACCACTATAAAGGTGCTGTCTGCGATTAGAATGAGGCAGGAATGTGTCCGTTATCTCACGATGTGGGAGGCGTCACTGTTGGTCTAGCTGTGGTTTTGTGAGAATAAATTAATGCATCCAGAAAGAGAAGCACAAGGCTACAAGTTTGCTGAATGCAAATGAGAGATGCCACGGCTAACTGTCACAATGGTTGAGAACTGTAATAAGGTTGAGGTGCTGGAGCTCAATGATGCTGGGCCAGATGCAGAGGATCTTGCCAGTGACACAGAGGAGACAGCACAATGCATGGAAGAACTGGTTCCGCAGGGTTGTGGAGGCAAAGACCATGATGGAACAGCAGTAGTTCGATAAACTCGAGCGACAGAGGCAGGCCGAGCTAGCGGCACAAAAACCAGACAGGAAGAAGAAGCAAAGTGGGAGGAGCTCGAGCCAAACTTGGTAAAACACATTGCACCAAGGAAAACCATGAAGGTCCAGAGTCAGAATGTTCAAAGATTATAAATGAAAAGCGGTGAAAATCAGCACCGGCATCGAGCAAGGAGAACCAGATCCAAGGGTCACATCATAAGTAAAACACTGTGAAAGACACAAAAGATAAAAAAAATGGAAGTCAATGAAGAAGAAAAAAGGGAAAATAAATTGAAGTAGAAGTTCTCTGGCAGTGAAGGAGAGACACTGTTTGAGTGCACCGGTCACTGGGAGTCTGTCACCTGTGTCCTCTTCAACCAAAACTGCACATGGAGGTCTGGGATTTATAAAGAATCAGGGGGTTACACGTGTGGAATTGTTACCTTTCATGGAACCAGCGTTGCTTCTCTCCCAGATCCACCCACGAAAAAACTAAAATCTGCATTGGTTAGAGGAAAAGCAGGTGCATCCCAGGTAGGAAGGGTTTGTGCAACACGACAGAAAGTGCCAAAGTAGTCAGGTGGCAGTAGTAAACTGGGAAACCCCCTAGCATGCCTCCTGGCAAGATTCTTCTAGCTGGGTTTTTATAAGGAACTTTTTCTGAGAATTTCTGTGCTTCTTGCCCCCGTGCACCAGTTAGTGCTTCCAAAGGGGAAAAACAAATTTAATTTGGTACTTATTCCAAGTGTAGGCATCCATTTTGAAAATATAGGTGTTGAAATGATTGGTCTCCCGCAGAAAAGTTCTGGTTCAAATTAAATTCTGGGTTGGATTTCCTACCAAAATTTGTATGGCCACGGAGACAATGTTATGTGTACAAAATGCTCAGGAAATACTTTATAATAGAGGGGCCGCACGTGCCAGGGCCGAATATGGTCGGAGAGAGGCAGCCGTAAGGGCAGAAAGAGCGCGCATAGAAGAGGAGAAACAGACAGCCGCCGCTAATGCCGTCGCCGCTAACGCCGCTACTGCCGCCGCTACTGCCGCCGCTACCTCCGCCGCTGCCGCCGCTACTGCCGCAGCCACTACGCGTAGGAAAGCCGAATTCGTTGCGGAACTAGAGGCACTTAATCAAGAGAAGGAAGCCGCCGCCGCCATAGCTCAAGCTGTAGTTCTAGAAGCAGCCGTGCGACAGGACGGCGGGGAGCAACCATAGAGACGGATTGCCTCAGAGGATCCAGTCCAACGCACCGAAGACTACTTAAGGAGCCTCTTCAGTGTAAACACCAGCGCACCATCTCAACACGACGGGAGCGACTTCACAGACACCGAAGACTTGCTAGATCCACGTGGAGAAGACGCTGTTCCTTTAAGGGTGCACGCTACCTGGGACCGCCACAGCCGCAACAGTGATACACATGCCAGCGCGCACATGGATGCACAAAAATAGGCTCGCAATCCAGGTACACCCACACAGGAACACACAGCCCCTCACACTGACCAGCAGTCATCACGCGTCCATGCCAAGGAAGAGGCGACCGCACGGACCCTCCCAGCAACTACCTCAGAATGTGACCAACACGCCGATGCCTCATGGCTGACAGACATGGCCAAGTACATGATCCGGCGTGACCTGGTGCAAACAGGACTTACCAACTTTGACGACCATCCCGAAAACTACCGTATGTGGAAGTTCGCGTTCAAGGACGCAATCAAGAGCCTGGGCATCTCAGCTAGGGAAGAACTCAGACTGTTAGCCAAATGGCTGGCAAAGGAATCCATGGAACACGCAAAGAGACTCAGGGCATCAAATGCAAGCCACCCCCAAGTAGGTCTTGACCTAGTATTGGAAAGGCTAGAAGAGTGTTACGGCAGCCCCAAAGCAATCGAAGATGCGCTCTTCAAAAGAGTCGACAGCTTTCCCAAGATCACAGCAAAAGACTACTCGAAGTTACTAGAACTCGGGGACCTGCTACAGGAGCTGCAGTCTGTGAGAACAGACCATTCCTTGACAGGTCTCAACGTCTCGCGGAGTGAGACACATCTTGGAGAAGATTCCTTACAACCTCCAAGAAAGATGGATTTCACAAGGCTCCAAATACAAAAGGGAGAAGTAAGTCGCCTTCCCTCCATTCTCATTCTTCTTGAGCTTCATCCGCGAAGCGGCAAGGACAAGGAACGATCCCAGCTTCATCTTGGGTGCGCAAACCACACACAGTGCAAGCAGCCTGAGGAATGAGAGACCAGTGGCGAGATACGGTAACACGCAAACACCCATCTCGGTCCACAAGACGGACGTGTCCCCCACGACCCAAACTACTCCCGATCAGTCGGTCACCGGAGACGAGGAACCAAGGGACCCAAACAGGGAATGTCCCATACACAAGAAGCCACACCCAATTAACAGGTGCTTTGGGTTCAGGATGAAGTCCCTAGAGGAACGCAAGAAGTTACTCAGTGAATTCGGAGTTTGCTTCAGGTGCTGCGGTTCCACGACTCACCTAGTCAGAGACTGTTAAGAAGACATCAAATGTGTAGTGTGCAAAAGTGACAAGCACGTAACATCGCTACATCCAGAGGTGCTGACACTCCACCAACTCAACAACCCATCCTCCATAGCGGAGCATGGCGGGGAGGAAGGAGAAGGAGAGCCAACATCTGTCACGTCTCAGTGCACCGAGGTTTGCGGAAAAGGAAGTGACAAAATATCCTGCTCCAAAATATGCCTTGTCGCACTGCACCCCCAGGGACAACCTGAGAAGGCTATCCGGATGTATGCAATCCTCGAAGTAACAGATCATTGGCGAAGACGGAATTCTTCAACGTATTCAACTCACAAGACAATGCCTCACCCTACACCCTCAGAACCTGTGCAGGGTCACCTGAGACAACAGGGAGAAGAGCAAGCGGCTACGTCATACGTTCAGTGGATAACAGAGTGAAGATAGCTCTCCCCACCCTCATCGAGTGCAACTACATGGCTGCAAACAGGGACGAGATTCCCACACCAGACGTGGCACGTCATCACCCGCACCTCAGAGAATAGCCAACTACATCCTGTTGGTAGAACAAGGTGGCAAGATCTTGCTGCTGCTCGGTAGGGACATCTTGAGGGTGCACAAAGTCCGTAAACAGCGTAACGGATCCCACAACGCACTATTCGCCCAAAGACTTGACCTAGGATGGGTGATAGTGGGCAACATGTGCACTGACAAAGGACACGAACCTGACTATGTCAACGCCTGCAGAACGGTAATAACAGAATGCGGACACACATCTCTCTCCGAACCGTGTCTTGGCCATCTCCAAGTGACAGGAAGGCCAAGTGAAGAGAAGAGACAAGGTCATACTCCCGAGACCAACAAAAACATCTTCGCATCAGAGGGCTGTGACAATGGCCTAGGATGCTCAGTAGTCCAGACAGCTAAGGATGATGAGTCGACTCCACTGAAGGAAGAAAGTAACCTCCCATAGGTGACCGACAAAGGGATCGTCCAAAAGACAATAAATAATCGGACGGTCCTCCCGCGAGCAATGGCACGGCTAAGACGTACAATTGTTCCTCTCCACAGAATTCCAAGTGGCAAAGCAGCCAGCTGCCATGGCTGGCATAGCCGCAAAAGATTGCGCCCTGCAGGTGAAGCCACAGTGACAAAAAGATTGTCCTCTCACACGTCAAAAAAGGGACAGTCACAGAGACATTTCACAAAGGGATTTACAAGGACAAAAGAGACTGTTCTTCATCATGTCCAGGGAGAAAACAACCTCCTGATGGCAGTTAACAAAGAGACACAAAGGAGTATAGTCAAAATACGTGGAGACGTTCTCATGCAAGAGAAATATTCCGATTACCTAGGGTGTACAGCGTTCCAGACAACAAGGGATGGTAACAAACGAGTACCATCGATGGAAGATGGAGAATTCCAGAAGTTAATGGATAAGGAGCTCTTCAAAGACAGATCGGGCAGTTGGGTGACCCCGCTACCATTCCATTCACCAAGAAGACGCTTCCCAAACAACAAAGAACATGCCATCTCTAGGCTCACTTCGCTCTGCTGCGAACTACAAAGGAAACCGGAGACCAAACATAACTTTGTGGCCCTCATCCAGAAGACGTTCCTTAGCGGCCACGCAAAGCCAGCACCTTCACTGAAGGAAGATGAAGAATGTTGGAACCTCCAATCATCTGGGGTCTACCACCCTCAGAAACCTGATCAAATCTGGGTAGTGTTCAGCTCCAGCGCTCAGCACCAGGGAGTCTCCCTGAACGACGCCCTCTTCACTGGACCAGACTTGATAACCAGTCTTCCAGGAGTGTTGATCCGCTTCCGCAAGGAGCCAAAAGCCATCTCCTTCTGCCAAACGCCAGATGATAGAGTGATAGGCTACCACAACTGGCATACCTACAAGGGGATGCACTCTGTAGGTGAAACTACAGAGACAAAGGGACTGTTCTTCCATAAGTTTGAAAAGAAACAGGACCAGAGACTTTTGCAAAGGGCATTGTGGTGCACCCAGCTAACCTGGACCGGTGCATCCGCTTGGCATCCTTTGCCAAAGAACCTTGGTCAAGGGACTTTGAAGCCAGTGATACCGGCCGGTATCACATCGTTGTGTGGACATGGACTTTCGCATTGGTTTGTGAATACGATGTTATGTATTGTCATTATGCATTGCACATATGTTCCACATTTTATTATATAGTGGTATCTCCAGATACCAGACGGGGAGTGTCCTGGAACTAGATTCCACATTTCTCTGTCTCCCTTTGCAGCTCATGGGATTCATGTCTCCCTGGCTTAGCTGCCTGTTATTTTCCCTGTCCCAGCAGCTAGCTGCATGTGAAAAGGCAACATTATTGTTACATGTTGTTTACACAGCCCTAGTCAGTGTTGGTTGCCTGCAATCTCCTATTCTCCTAGCTGAGAGTGGGCTATTCCTACCCCCTGTCCTTGCTGACAGTTAGTATAGTCTCACTTCCCTTCCAGAGTGACGCTTGCTCCTCACTTCCTTTTCACACTGGACTCTGAGTGAGTACCTGCCTGCTATTTTCCCCAGCAAGGCCTTTCTGTTTTACACTGCCATACCTTGATACACTGCACTTCAGACAGAGAAGTACTCTCTACCCACATTACATCTGCAAGTACCTTTCTTCCTGTGATTTTCCCTCAATAAAACTAAGTCACAGAGTTTCACAGTACACAGAGGTAGTGCATGGGAATAACTGGGACTCACACTCAGCACCAAAGATAAGGACATTTTATGTTGTTGCAGTTCTATGCTCTTTATGTTGATCTTCCATACTTGGATCAGCAGTGTAGAAAATAAAGGACTTTTTCTTTGTATCAGGGGTTATATACTGTTATATACTGTATAGCACTTCTCACTCTGATTATACTCCTCTCTAATTTTATTTACAAAATACTATTATATATTTTTACAAATATTCCTTCACAAAACCAATATTTTCCAAAATGTCCCAAATAAATTGTGGGTTGAATTTTTGCCCCTCTCTACACATGACAAACCGGTTCAATCCATCCTCTCTACACACGACAAACAGGTTCAATCCATCCTCTTGTCAAGGGGGAGAGAAATAATTCAGGGAAAATGTGTGCGGCCGACCCAGGGCCCTGAGGGAGAATGTTCTGCAGAGGCAGAGGGCTGAAGAACTGCAGATCCCTGTCCCGGACCACATGTCTCACTGGGCCCAAGGCACCAGCATTGTCTCTACCCCCTGTCACTGATCCTGTCCTCTCAGGCCTTGCAGATTATATTGATGCTAGTAAAAGGTGATAAAATGACACAGAAACACAGAATAGATACAATGCATTATAATACGCGCGTCATGTAACTCCTCAGTGACTCCTCCTACTGACATTCTATAAATGGGAATCACAGGGCAAAGGTTGGACAAAGAACCTGATACATTGTCACACAGAGATTTCACATGAAAATTAGGAACTGTTGGGGAAGTAAAACTCAACAGAAATTTTAAATAATATATTTCATATTTTAATTACTGGTTTATATGTTATCACAGAGGCTTCTTTCTATAATCTCTCGTACATTGTTTCTGTAAATGAGACATTTAATGCAATGTTTTATGGGGAAATAGGTAGCCACTAGTAAAAGCGTTGCTGCTTTGATAATGTAGCTGGGTTATTGTACCCTATGAAAGTAGGAGGAAATGATGCCACCAAACATCCATCATAACAATGGTCTTTTACGTGAGCGGCAACACCCACTTCCAGTATAAAAGGAGCAGATACTGTATCTGTTCTAAAAGAAAAGGACTACTTTACACCTGCTGTGCAGACTGCACTTCCTATTATCTCTATATCACCCCCTATAGAGGAAGCAGCATGCCTCATCAATCTACCCACTGCAGCTCTGGGCCCCAGCACTCCAGCTCACACTCAGCTGTATTACCTAAGCATGGCGGCACCCACAGCATCTGCTCATATTCTTCTAACAAAGTCGCTTCTTGTCACCAGGCAAAGTCTGGCTTTAGCAGTAAAAGTGCCTGTAGTGCTGGCTCCAGGGGACATAAGATCTCAGGTGGAAGTTGCCATTCAGGGAGAAGTGGACACGGATATGGATCTGGTAGTGGATATGGCATTGGGGGATCATTTTGCTCTGGAGGCATCACCCCTGTTACCGTGAACCAAGGTCTCCTGTCACCACTCAACTTGGAGATTGACCCAAACATCCAGAGAATGAGGACTGATGAGAAGAATCAAATCAAGGGTCTCAATAACAAATTTGCCTCCTTCATTGACAAGGTAAGGTCATGTTACATCGCACATATATGGGGACAGACTGTAGCATGTATATGTCCTAATAACTCTGGTTAGAGAACGTGTAGCATGAAATCAGTGTAACACAACGTGCAACAGGGAGATAAAGAGTTACTGACGGTATATGGGAAATAATCTGTGGGGTCAAAACATTCACGTTGCTTCTATATATCCTGTAAGGTCACTTCATAATTCTGTAACTTAGTGGGACGGTGTCATTAATCAAACAGGCGGCACAGACTGTGGTGTGTGGCTCTTACTGACGGTACTGGCCCATATTCACTAAGTGCTGCTATGCCATCAGATGTCTTCCCTTGAATAGGCCATACGGTGTCTCCCAGCACCAGAAGGGACCTTATAGAATAACACTGCTCAGTAAGTAAGAACTGTATGTGCCACTTTCTCAGCGGTTCCCACCCAGTGACAGTGTCACACGTTTGATGCATGTTTCTTACTTGGCTGCAGTGTTAAACTGAAACATACGCGGAAATATACAAAGTAACACAATTACAGAGGCAGTTAGGGCTTAAATAGTATATTCTTAGCCCATTTATATGTAACAGAACCCGTTGTCTTAGGTGCTAAAACAAAACATTATTGCTGCATCTTCCAGGCAAACTGCAGAATATTTTGCTGAGATTGTTTGGCCATTTTTATGATTATTAATGTTTCTCCTACTTGCTTTAGGTGCGATTTCTGGAGCAACAGAATAAAATGCTTGAGACCAAGTGGGCTTTGTTACAGGATCAGAACACTGCAAGGTGTCAAATGGAACCTCTCTTTGAGGCTTTTATCAGTAACCTCAGGAGACAGCTGGAGAGTCTAACATGTGAGAGAGCGCGCCTGGATGCAGAAAGGAACAGTATGGAGGAGACCGCAGAAGACATGAAGAGAAGGTAAGTACTAACTTACCCTCAGTATGGGAGATTTATGCACTAATGTGTTTAATAAAATCATACATAATATATCTCAGCAAAAATAATAATAATAATAAAAAATATTCCTCCCGAAGGAAAAGACACCCTGCAATATGATATAATCTAACCTGTAATTCCCCAGATATGAGGAAGAAAACAGCAGGCGCATCGCTGCAGAGAATGAATTTGTTGGGCTAAAGAGGGTAAGGCAATAGGGAGATTTGTCACAATGTTGCTGAAATGCATTATTTGAAACTAAACACAAATTGTACAAAATACTGTACACACACACACACACACACACACACACACACACACACACACACACGCACACGCACGCACGCACGCACGCACACACACACACACACACACACACACACACACAGATACACACACACACACATACATACACACAGACACACACACACACGCACACACACACACACACGCACACACACATACTCACACACACCCACCCACATACAGACATACACACACATGCACACACACAGACACACACACACACACACACATGCACACACACACACACACGCACACACACACGGATGTCCCCATTTCACGTGTCTCTTCCCTGTAGGATGTTGATGCTGCTTTTATGAACAAAGCGGAGCTGCAGGTTAAGGCGGATTCCCTGACTGATGAGATCAACTTCCTGCGAGTTCTGTTTGATGCGGTAAAACCTCTAACATGTTTCTGTTACTTTCTTGTTTAACGGACAATAGGTTATTGATATCCAGCTACATAAGCATTATTTATGTGAGACATAGGAGGTTATTGATTATAATGAGATAGTGCTGATCGGGGCACTAACACGTGGAAACTCCAACTGAAGGCAATAAGAGTTTGTGTGTAATAGTTCCCCGATCGGCACTATCGCAGTTTAATGAATGACCTCCATAGGGTTATATTAATCAAAGTCTCCCAGCTACAAACCTGTCCCAAACCCAGCGCAATAACACAGCACAAGGTTTATAAAAGGAGAAAATACCATCGGTTTGAGTGAGAATGTGTTTTCATGATAAATGTGATGCATTTTCTGCCACAGAGTTTCCGCTGCTGCGCGGCCCTGATAAATAATCCATAGTTTATCTTTGTAGGAAAACTATTTCCTGTATCGATTATTTTCACTTTCATAATTGATCCAGCTCGGTAGAACCTGCGATAAGTTTGATTGTATTTTTTCGAACGTTTGATTACTTTGTGGGGTGTGCTATTAGCGAAACGCAACCCGAACCCCAAACCTGAATCTCATCCTGGGAGTACCCCTATAGCCCCACCCCCTCCCAACACTGCCCACAATTTTCAATTTAGCCCAGTATCTGAAGAGGAGATTACACAAGCGCTCCTCAAACTAAAACTAAGCAGCCAATGTGGACCTAATTTTCTGCAATCTAGGTTCCTACGACTTGGTGCCCCAGCCATTGCCAAACCAATTGCTTCCATAGTCAACTCTATCCTGTCTGCAGGCCATATCCCTAAGACCTGTAAAACTGCCAGAGTTGTCCCAATCTTCAAAAGTGGGGACAAAGCACTAACTCAAACTACAGGCCAATCTCACTTCTCCCAATTCTATCCAAAGCCATGGAAAAATGTGTTCACTCCCAATTAAGGCTGTGGACCCACTGCGCTCGGCGGCGCGTGCGGCCGCGTGCACGCAGCTCACCGGCCCCGTACCTGCAGTGTGGTGGTCCCCGGTACCTCCTTCTGACGTGACACACTAGGTGCTGTGACCCGTCAGCCGGCCCGAGCTACAAGGCTCTGCTGATCAGAAGCACTGCCGCGTCACGTGTTATGCGAGTGAGCCAATGAGGAGGGAAGGAGGGGAGGAGGGGAGGAGGGAGGAGGGAAGGAGGGGAGGAGGGAGGAGGGAAGGAGGGGAGGAGGGAAGGAGGGAAGGAGGGGAGGAGGGAAGGAGGGGAGATACGGGAGGGAGGTGGCTTGGGAGGGAAGTGTGCCTGTGCAAGAGCAAAGTAGATGGCCCGATCTATTAATCTCCTCCCGGACCCACAGCCTCCCGGACCTACACCCCCCTTCCTCCTGCGGACCCACAACCTCTGCTCCTTCACCCACAACCTCCTCCACCCCTCTCCCCGGGCTTAATGGCTGCGCCCCCCCCGACTCGTTATGGCCACGCCGAAAAAAGTTTACTGCAGACCGCAGATTGCGGTACAGTGAGTTGCACGCGCCGCTGGCAAGCAAGTCGGCAGCGGGGCCTTAGCCTAAGCGATTACTACACCAAGACAAATTTCCCTAGCCAATTCCAGTCTGGGTTTCATCCCAAACACTCCACCGTAACTACCCTGCTAAAAGTTTGCAATGAAATCCAGTGTGGAATGGAACGGGGACAACTCACTGGTGCAGTATTCCTAGATTTTGCAAAGGCTTTTGACACAGTTGATCATGTTATCCTGCTTAACAAACTCCAGAGCTCTGGAATAGGGAAACATGCTTTAAACTGGTTTCAGTCCTACATATCAGGAAGATCCCAACATGTGTCCATCTCAGGCTCTAACTCCAACCCCCTGGATATCACCTGTGGTGTCCCGCAAGGCTCTGTTCTGGGGCCCCTACTCTTCTCAGTGTTCATCAGTGATCTTCCCACAGCTTGTAAGGAAGCCTCAATACACATGTATGCAGATGACACAACCCTATATGCACACAGCCATAGCCTCTCTGACCTTCAACACATACTTCAGTCTGACTTTTTGAGATTTGAAAATTGGATTTCCCAAAACAAACTGTTTTTAAACAATGACAAGACTGTAACAATGGTATTTGGGACCAAGGATAAATTACTAAAGCTTCCAAGGACTGAGCTCCAGACTAGAACCAACGCTAATACCACCCTAATACCTGTTACTAGTTTTAAGTACTTGGGCATATGGTTTGACTCCCATTTAACATTTTGGATGCACATTGATACCCTGACATCCAAAACCTATGCCAAACTAGGTGTACTCTACAGAAACAAATCCTCCCTAAGTCTGCTGGTCAGAAAGCGTATCGCACAGCAGATGCTAATGCCAATTATTGACTATGCGGACATAGTATACAGCTCGACATCCCAAACCCACCTTAGCAAACTTGACACCCACTACAATTCAATTTGCCATTTTGTTCTTCAATGCAACTACAGCACACATGACTGCGAAATGCTCAAAGAACTAGATTGGTCATCACTTAAGTCTAGGCGCAAAGTTCATCTTTCCTGTTTTGCCTTCAGATCATATCTGGGCAAGCTACCCATCTATCTGAACAAGCTCCTCACCCCTACCACATGCAGCACTTATCATCTGAGATCTGACTCCAAAAGACTGTTCATGGTCCTGAGGTTCAGCAAAGTATCCGGCCGCTCCTCCTTCTCTTACCGTGCACCCCAAAACTGGAACAACCTACCAGAGACTCTCACATCCACCACCAGTCTAAGTTCTTTCAAAACTCACATTTTAATCTGGTCTGTAACTGTTAAATACACATATAACATATATTATCTCTAACTGTGCATGCAATGTCTTGTAAATAATGTAAACCCTGTTCATTTATGTAATTATGTACAGGTAAAAATTTATTATTTGTCATCATAACTCTATGCCCAGGACATACTTGAAAATGAGAAGTAACTCTCAATTTATTACTTCCTGGTAAAACATTTTATAAATAAATAACAGCAGCAAAGTGACTCTTGTCAGGTTCTCCCATCTCTAATCTTATATACACAATATTATCACGTGTCTACGTTACAGGAAATATCTCAGCTTCAGGCCCAGATCTCAGATACCTCAGTCATTGTCTCCATGGATAACAGCCGGGACCTGGACATGGGCGGTATCATTGCTGAGGTCAGAGCTCAATATGAGGACATTGCTAACAGGAGCAGAGCTGAAGCAGAATCCATGTACCAAACAAGGGTGAGTCTCTTACAGGCAGATAACATCACACATAAAACCAATCCTCATGCACATCGGGTGCACAAAGTCCTGTGATATAATTTCCATATCTATAACCAGTCCTGTTTTATCTCCAGTTTGAGGAGCTGAGCATGACTGCCGGGAGAAATGGGAATGATCTGCAGAACACCAGGAATGAGATCGCTGACCTCAACCGAGCAATTCAGCGGCTTAAGGGAGAGATAGAGAGTGTGAAAGCGCAGGTAACACACACAGATATTACACAGGCACACGCACTAATAGCTTTACAGATGCAGAATAAGCATTTCTTGAATAGTTTTTTTTATTATAAAGGCATCTAGATGTATTACCTTTTTTAAGCAATAGCTGAATCTGAAGAAAATGTATATTATTCAATACAATGTTTAAACAAAGATTTCACCCCCCAAAAAAAGAACTGAAGACATTTATTTTATTTTTGTTTATTTACCAGAAAGCAATACATTAAGAGTTACCCGTGTATGACATAACATGACCCGATAGATTATGTCGTTCTGATCTTTTTTTTATCTACCCATTTTTTTAAATCTTCATTTTTTGTTGAGTTTTCATGATCGATTTGTGAAACTTTGCAGTCAGGTTACGAACCCGCCAGAAGTCAGGAAGGTTTTGTGGTTATTAAGGTCGGGAGCAGGTAAAAGTTCCCCTTTTAATGCAGTGAAAATATTGCTGCTGAGTCAGAGTTAGAAAGCGATTGGCCGGTATTAAGTCAGCGCGCATCGCTAGTCTGAGTTTCGGCTATGTAACTATATCCTTCCTTTTACACTGGCTAACATACCCAGGCATGTCTCAGGGTCATCAGGACTCCCCATATCCATCAGAAACATCACTCCCTGCCCAGGCACACCTCATAAAGGAAACAGTTACGCCGGCTACATCTGTACGTGTAACCGAGAGACGTTTGCAGTAACTAGTAATTAGAAACTTGGTTTGATTTTTCTGCCATTATCACCATGTGTTCCCCAGCGCGCTGCACTGGAAGCCGCTATAAGTGACGCTGAGGGACGGGGAGAGGCGGCTGTCAGAGATGCCAAGAATAAACTGTCTGAGCTGGAGAATGCTCTGCAGAAAGCTAAGCAGGACATGGCTTGCCAGCTGCGGGAATACCAGGAGCAGATGAATGTGAAGCTGGCTCTGGATATTGAGATTGCAACTTATAAAAAAATGTTGGAGGGAGAAGAGTGCAGGTAAATGTAATATCTATACACCCCCCTTTATTCCTCTTACTGTGAGCATAGAAAGAACTTACACACGTCTCACACATTATATTGTAATACCCCCTGCTGCCAATCTCCCCAATTATATACATTGTGTACTATTAAATACAAGCCTAAACATGCCTGAGAAATGGGATAAAACACTTTAATAAACATTCACTCATCTACAACAGAAGACACACATCATAATGTTTAATCTTCATGGACCAATACTCCTACTAATAATTATTATGTTTGTTTCAGGTTGGGTAAAGACGGCTCTGTTAACATCTGTAAGTGACTCAATGTCTTCTTGCGTGTATGTGCTAAGTGAGTGTGTAAGATTATACCTAAACTTGGGGTTACGTTTGGCCTCTTATCTTTTCCATAGGCTTCTAATTTGTCATTTCTGTTACACTATTTTATAAGCACAATAACTGAATAAGAAAGACATTTACATTCTGTTTTCTTCTATTATCCCATTACTAAAATCTAACTTCCTATTATTAGAAGTAAAGAAGTGTAATAGCTCACTGACTCCCATTTAATTAATTTGTGGTATAAGCAAGAACAAACTGTCCTTAAGCATGAATACCCGTCACTGTAATTATAATAATAATAATATGTTACGTTATGTCACACACATTCCCAATCACACGGTTACTAAGTGACACGTACGTTACATTTCTTACAGCCGTGCTACACTCTAGCACTGGGGGAAAACACTGCGCTGGGGGAATGTCCCACGGTGGAAGTGGACATCACCATAAGAGCGGATGTAGCTCAGGCAGCGGAAGAAGCATCAGCCATGTCTCCAAAAGCAACCATTGCTCAGGGCCTGTTTACAGCTGTTACACTGGGGGCATCGCTTCCAAGCACTGACAGTAACTGCCGGGCTCATTATTTACCTGCCATTGCTGCCCCAGTGCAGGAAATCTTCTATATAGCTAAATGTGTCTCTATTTAATGACTCTGCTTGTATCTATATTACAGGACACAGTGGGCTCTGCTGAATACTTTACTGGCACATAATGTAAATGTAATCATCGCCGCTTTTCTGTTTCTCTGTCTCTTCAATAAACTGCTGTTTACTCACCAATGTTTCACACACTTATTTCCTGGTGTATGTTCATAACTGGAAAAGTAATAATTATTACTGACTTGTGACCAGGAACAGATACTGTACAGACACATAATGATTCACTGCACAGAATGTAACATTGTTATCAGGTGATGTGTCTCGTGTGGTACACCAGTCAGTAACAGCTGAGAATGGGCACGTTCGTGGGGTTGGAGTCTGACACCGGGGAACAGGGTGAGGGTCCGGATCTCCCGAATCCAGGAACAGGGAACACTCACTTTCAGGGATACTCCGGACCACGTGGCCGTAACTACATAAGCGATCTGAATAGAAAATGAAACGACATAATTTCTGCTTCCCGCTCAGATCTATTCTCGTACTATTTACCCGCCTTAATATACACCCCCCCCCATCACTTGCCGCCATTTTGCTATGGCAGGGGAAGGTGCAGATTGAGTAGGATTAGGCTGTAGTCTCTGCTCGTGAGTTTTTTTAAAAAACAATTATAAAATAAAAGACAAAAGTCAAGAGCGATAAAGCGCGCAGAGGAAAGGGGCAGCAAGAAACGCAGGCCTTTATTCTGTAATCTCTGATAGTGCCGATCCAGTAACATGGTCTGACAGCCCGAGGAAATGCTCTGTGTAAAGGAGTGTATGAGTGTACGTCTATTTGCACATTATGCGTTAAGGGGTCCCTGGGGGGGGGGAGCACTCAGAGAGCGGGGTGGGCCTTTGCTCCACTTCACAGTTTCAGGATAGCTGAAGAATCCAGGCCAGGGTTTGTGCAGATCTCTGATTTATCCCACCGGGTCTGATCATTAGAGAAGGGAAGAAAATCAGGGCTCCACGAATTAGACTTTAAGGGCCTCATGCAGTAAGCGTTGATAAGGGAAATATGGCCATGTTATAGCCAAAATTGGGTTTGAGATTCAGTAAGCGCCGATAAGTGCTTCATATCGCCAGGTTTCGGAGCCGATAATTTGGTTATGGCCAGTCGCCTGCCGATAAGCCTGTTTTCGACACTGATCGCCACTTTTTTAAATCGGCTGGATTCAACAAAAAAAAACAGCTTATCGGGGCTGATCGGCACTACGAAATTGAGATGTTATGGCCGATTTCTCCCGCCAACTAAAGTTGGCAGTTTGGACGGGAGAACGATCGCTAAGGCTGCCGGAACGGCACTTAGAAAAAAAACATCTTCTGTACATCAATGGAAGTCAATGGAGCGGGGACGTATAACAGTATAGTACTGTTTACGTTTCATTGCTCACAATACAAGGGGGATTTGCATGACAGTGTGGGGGCATTCCCTGCATTGTGTCACAGCTGATGTGTCTTATTTGCATAACATTCGACTTTTACATGTTTTCAGCATTTGCGGGTCACATTACTCATCATGTGATGATGTGGCAAGGGAAAATACTATACTACACTCTTAAAGGAGAACCTCACATCATATCACACATTTTACTCAACTCAGCGACAATTATTTACATGATGTCACACATGTCACACATGTCACACATACACAGTATATTCATCTTCCTTTACATTACACAATGCTTGTAATGTGACACGCATCTTTAAACGTTCATGTACATCTGTCTTCTCATGTTTACATATACTTTTGGGTCCTCCCTATTTTCATGACGTCACTTATTGGACGCTCAATCACATTGCATGTTTACATTGTAACCGTTGCATTACAAGCACTTCAACCTAACTTATACACACATGTACAGTAATTCAGCATTGGGACACCTTGTAAACTCATTCTATACCAACTATCCTCCTTACACAAATGCATGCATATGCACACGACTATTCATTGTTGCCAACATGTCACAATAACATGGATAATTACACATGTTACACAAAACTTTTCCCACGTCAATCTCAGCCTTTTTGTCTCATTACATGACTGACTCTTGCGTTCACAAGTGTTACATGCATTGCACATGCAACTATTTATTTGCAAGCAATCTTTGTACAAAGCTTCACGTCACATCATTGCCAAATATCATCATTCCGTGCAGAATACACACAACAAATACTTAGAACAACAAGTGCACACAGCTTGCCACAGAAGTACTTTATTATGTTAATGTAACACCTTGCATTTTACTATGTCACCTGACATCATCACATACCTATTTAAAGGACGCACATTACCTGCTCATTCACAGCTACTCATTTCAAAATGTTGCGAATGTTTAGGAGACGCAGGAACATTCTTTTCTATGACATGCTTGCTGATCAAGAGAATGATATAGGGCAAGGTAGGGACACACCGAGGGACAGTGACAGTGACGCGGATACGACAGGGACAGGGAGAGGGACAGGCCGAGGGACAGGTAGAGGGACAGGAGATCAGAGGAGAAGACAGAGGAGACAACTTGTGCCTCGTCCGCGTCTGTACAGGGAGAGAACCCTGTTAGATGGGATGAGTGAGGAGGAGATTGTAAGTCGCTATCGTTTGAGTTCAGCAGCAATCTTAGCTCTTTATGAGGAGATAAGGGGGGATTTAGATTTTTTCACAGCCAGAGGTCGTGCAGTCCCTGGGCTTGTTAAAATGCTGTGCTCATTACATTATCTTGCTTCCGCGTCATACCAGACAACTGTGGGCATAGTGGGCGGGGTCTCGCAATCTACATTCTCGCGGGCCTTGACCCAGTTTCTCTATGCACTCAATAGACGCGCTAGGAATTATATTCATTTTCCTACAGAGGCAACAGAGTGGCTGGAAGTCAGGACTGGCTTTTATAATATAGCAGGGATACCATCTGTGCTGGGTGCAATCGATTGCACACATGTTGCTTTGATTGCACCTAGTCAGAGTGAGCATGTGTACCGCAATCGGAAGCACTACCATTCACTCAATGTACAGGTGGTATGTGATGCCACGATGAGGATAATGCATGTGGTACCCAAGTTCCCTGGTTCCAGTCACGATTCCTCTATCCTGAGGAACTCTTCAGTCTTCCATGCATTCGAAGAGGGACATTTTGAACCTGGTTGGCTGCTGGGTGAGTACATATTTACATGTTCTAACACAAAACACATGTTGATTTAGGAATGTTGGCATTGTACAATTTGATCACTAATGTCAGCTTATGTGTGCTCCATTCATTATCGGTGACTCAGGATACGGAATTAGGCCGTGGCTCTTGACTCCGGTGCTAAACCCTCAAACTGAAGCAGAGGACAGGTACAATGCAGCCCATATATCTACAAGATCTGTTATAGAGAGGACATTTGGCCTACTCAAGACCAGGTTTAGGTGTCTGGACAGAACTGGTGGGGCTCTTCTATACAAGCCTCAAAAAGTGTCTGATATTATCCTTGCCTGTTGCATTTTGCACAATGTTGCACTCAGGCACAATGTACAGTCAGACCTAGCTGAGGCTTTGGTAGACGAGCATCCCACCCATGTAGCTGCTGAAAATGAACAAACAGCCAGTGGTGGCCAGACACGACAGAATCTCATCAATTCATTTTTTTCTTGTAAGTACAAACTCATATGTTCCTAGTACTACTTTTATAGTTTAATTATGTTATATTAACAATAATGTTTCTTTATATAACCTTCTGTTAGGACACAGATGAATATGGGTTGCACACCTTTCTTTTCTCTGCTGTGTGCACAAAGGGATGTGGCACCGGTATGTTATTGTTGCACAGGTTATATAATCCCTCTTCAATTGTACTTTAGTTGTGTGTATGTGAATACAACTTGGGTAACAAAGCAATAATATTTTAGCATTGTGTTATTCCTTATGCTAAGACAAAACACATATTATGCCCATAATCATTCATGCTTCTAGTATGCTTACATACAATGTTATTGGTGCAGTGTAACATGTACATCCATATGATGTGTACACCAGGCTGATTTACATTTTGAATGTCATGAAATATACATGGTGTTGTACATTTAACACCAAATACACACTTTGCTGTGTTGTTTACGGTACTGAAGATGGCATGTCAATGTTTGCAATTTATATATTGTTCCTTTGCATTATAGGTATATCTCCAGTATGACTGATCATGGTATGTATATTTGCTGACATCTCTCATAAGATGTGGCTACCTCAATCTTCCTATAATTATTGGAACTAAAAACCCAACATATTGGTTTAAACACAAATGTTACATATATGTACTTTCTGTATCATGTATATGCATTTAGCTACTCTTGAGCTTTCATGTGCATTGTATTACAAAATGATTACTCACATTTCATCACATTTTATGTATGTTTCCTTATAATTTCCATTCATGTAATATAGAGGTGGTTGGAGAAAAGGGGATAACTGTACTTATTTGTTTACTTACGGGAGCACATTCATCACTAGCATAGACACACTTTTTAAGACAACTGTTTGTGTCTCTATCAATTGGTGTAGGATCCATGTATAACACCGACAAATGATAACACCAGCTTTATTATGGTAGCTTATATCATCATATTGACTATACTATGTATTTCTAAACGATTAATAAACACAGTAAACTATAGTTAGTTAGGTTAATGAAATATACACAGAAACGTACTTCATAACATGATGGTGATGTCATATTCAGAACATCATGCATTGGAGGGGACCATAACATCTGGCCAGTAACATTATTTGCTACAGTCCCAAACCATTTTATCTACATACCCATGTAACAAGAGATTTTAAAAATAAATGGCTACTTGGTTGTAAGTGTCCTTTACATTGGGAGAAGGAGTGGCTCACTGAGTAAAGACACACACTGGCACTGATAGTTTGAAGCAGGGGAGTCTGGTTCAATTCCCGGTGTGGGCTCCTTGTGACCTTGGCCAAGTCACTTTATCTCCCTGTGCCTCATGCGGCAAAAAAACATTTGTACGTTCCACGGGCCAGGGACCTCAGGCTGAAACATGTGTCTGTAAATCGCTGCGTACAACTAGCAGCCCTATACATGAACATGCTCATATTATTATTATTATTGTTACATAGTTTCGACAGTCATACGTTCCATTACATATTATAATACACAAATGTGTTAGCAGAGTGGGAATGGTTGTTATATATAAAACACACCATGTCATAAAATGTTAGTAGTCATTAAAGAACACTCAATAAAAATTCATGAGGCACTCTTTTGCAACATCATTATGTTAATTAAGTGCTTATGCAATATAGGCATAAGGGTATCACATTTTTAATTGTTTGTTAATAAGCGCTGCAAGCAATATAAAATTAGTTCCATATGTAGTATAGTAGTCGGTGGCTCCTCCTCACAATCATCTCATATAAAGGTAGACTCTTCTGAAATCATACATTGATCCGATTGTATCTTCCCCGACATCTCTGAAATACAGCAAACACATGATGGTCAAAGATGGCACCTTACTAGATATGCATCCGTGACAACGCGTTACGCAGCTCTATATGATTGTGTAGATACACACGTCAGTCACTTATATGTTAGAAGTAAAACTGTTCATCAGTATGTAATGTTTCTTTAAATTTGTAGCAGGCATAACTATGTATAAGAAGTGAACGTTGCCTGTATACTGAAAGATGTGCGCGCACATCTTTGTGTGCGCACGCACTTCACGCTTGGCTCCACTAACTGTTAGCGCATGCGCAAAACAAAGCGTACGTTGTGCGTTCAATACATGTTGAAAATACCAGTAAACATAACATCTTTATTTCAAATACAATGAAGACGAAACTACATTCGTTCTAAACGAGTACATCTGTATTCTTTTTAAACAGACGTGTTTGAACAGAAAGCACGGCCGATAACACAATGCGCAAATGCAATACGTGTGACGTCATGTTAAGCCAGCGTGAAACGCACGCTAACACTCCTCCCACTCAATTAACATTCGGCTAACGCCCAGGGTACGCCTACAAACACTGAGCCGCACGCATCACACACTGCAGTTACCGTTACTATAACAAAACATGACAGCCAATAGGCTTTGAGGCGCGCACGTCGCTTGGGGGCGGGACTTACATCACTAATCCTTTTTAAGGACGCCTTGGCCCATGACAAGGGTCCCACGTCATACGTGGTGGACCCGGTTTTCAATGTTGTAGATGTTGCATGATAACAAAACAGGTATGTGTTAGAGTAATGGTAAAATGTTGCTAATATGTTTAAAGGGATAGGAAAGTACGTATATTTATTCCGTCAGCAATGTGTACTACTCTTTCAGGTCCTACTATATTGTATTAGGAAACAATTTGTTTGTGATCGCTACATGTTATGCAGTCTGCAATGTTACGCTGTATCCACGCATTGAAAGTGAAAATGGTGGTTACAAAAAAAAAAAACATTTAAACGCAGAGTCAACGCATAACGATTGTTATATTTACCATTCTTCTAGAATTAACTCTTCGCCTGGCTGCAACTGGTCGCTCCAGAAATGCAAGCCATTTTCATCCACGCTTAACCCAACCGCTGAATCCAGTATGGCACATATCTCCTCCAGGATGCGCTCATAGGAATCGCCACTGCTTTCTTCAAATAATTGGTCGGGAGGTAGGTTCATTTCTTCCGGTTCCCATTCCAATGCAATTTCAGCTGAAAGGCTTGGTACATAATCATAGTACTTTTGTTCTTGTACAATGTGGGTTTCAGGAATGGAGGCTGCAGATATTGCAGCACGTATCGATTCAAACGGATCAGTAGTAGCGGATACATTGCTATTGCCATTAGGAATAAATATGCCTTTCACGACAATATAAGTGCCGTCTTTCAGGAGAAATTGTTTTTCCGGGGCAATCTTCCAGAAACCATAGGTGTGTTGTAGCTTATCCTGGTCACGTTCAAAAAAGTCATTACTTGATAAAGTGAATCTTATTGAGGAATTAAAATTCCGTGCATGCTTACGGTCTTGGTAATAAGGATATTTTGCTCGAATGAAATCATCGATTTGGCGTGTGCTTGCTTTCTGTCCGCGACTGTTCAAGATGGCTTCACAGATCATGTACTTATACCCTAAAAGGGGATTAATATTGTTAACGAATTCATCAGCCATGTCTGAGTAGCACAAAAGCTGTGTGCAGGTCTGTGTTATTTGCTCATCAAAATGAATGTGCTGAATGGCTAACAAACTCCTGTTTTTCCTTGTCAAGGTCAACAAAACTAACTACTTTGACTCCTTATTTCAAACGCCAATTGGATTTGTTTGTCTAATTGGGTTAACAGTTGTGGTTCGTGATATGGGACTGTGGGAGAAACATTTCTCCTTCTTTTATCTCGTTTGTGAAAAACATCCCTAGACTGTGAATGCGTTCACATAGTGTTTTTTTGAAAACTAACAAAGACCAGTGTGTGAAAATATTTCTTAGCCAGGCATATCAGTAAAAACACACCTGCAAAAAGAAATGTTTTTTCCCCGTTTACATTTCTGTGTGTATGTGAAAGTCTGGTTAACTCCCTGTCTGCATGAGTTTAAATACGTGTGTATATATATATATATATATATATATATATATATATATATATATATATATATATAAATATATCTCTTATAAAAATATATATATATTTATATATAATATTTTATTTTTTTTTATATTGCAGGAGTACACACAACATTGATGGCATTAAGTATACCTTGTATGAAACCTATTTAAATGGTGAGAAACATGATTGAATTAAGTAATAAACATTTGTTTAAGCACAATACTGTTAGAGTCTCATACTTAGGATATTTCTCAAACATTAGGCCTGTATTATTAAAATAGTGTTTTCACAAGGAAGCATGAAGTGTATTAGTTTGTGTATACCAGTTTATATAGTACTATATATATATATATATATATATATATATATATATATATATATATATATATATATACATATATATACACTCACACACTCACACTCACTCAGTGTGTGTGTGTGTGTGTGTGTGTGTGTATATATATTATTATACATTCTGAGATGTTATAGAAACGAACACACAACTGATTAAAGGACAAAATTACAATGGCCAAGCAAGGCAAGTAATAATTTACACATAATCCTGCTGTACACGTACAAGAAAGATGTTTGCACTTACTTAGGTGTTTTAATAATTGCATGTGACTAATATGCATATGCAATTCTTACATCAATTAACACACCCAAATGCAATGTTTTGCTGCAAAGTCAATGGCAGCTTCTCTAAACTTAGCAACTGGCTCCTGGTGGACCATTACTGAACAGACGATTACAACATAAATATTTATAACACAATTAATTATGAGTGTTAACATTTCCAAAACTTCACGTGTACAAGAACATAGTTGAAAGTTTGGAAACAACACAGTCTTCAGCATACATACAATAGTAATTAGATAATCTGAAGTCAACAAAACAAGGCCAAAGACATATTTTCTGAATTATAACATTTATTTTTTTTGTTCCTTTTGCGAGCGAGTAACAGGCCTGCTTGTTGTCTCTTGAATTTTCCTTTTTCTTTTGCCACCAACTTTAGGCACAACAGAGCCACTTTGAGTGGCCTCTGGCACTTCACGGGCAGGGCTTGTGGCCAGTGACTGTTCACCTACGGGGCTTGTGGCCAGTGACTCACCTACAGGGCTTGTGGCCAGTGACTCACCTACAGGGCTTTTGGGCAGTGATTCACCTACAGGGCTTTTGGGCAGCGATTCACCTACAGGGCTTTTGGGCAGCGATTCACCTACAGGGCTTTTGGGCAGCGACTCACCTACAGGGCTTTTGGGCAGCGATTCACCTACAGGGCTTTTGGGCAGCGACTCACCTACAGGGCTTTTGGGTAGTGACTGTTCACGGACAGGGCTTGTGCCCAGTGACACATGTGAGCAAGTTGGTAGACACTGCACAAGTGATGGTTGGTCTGTTTCATGTGTGTCTTGTTTTGTTTTTGTCGCCTCCTTTGTAGGTGTCTGCTGCTGA
This sequence comes from Ascaphus truei, assembly GCF_040206685.1. Lineage (NCBI taxonomy): Eukaryota > Metazoa > Chordata > Amphibia > Anura > Ascaphidae > Ascaphus > Ascaphus truei. Next base: position 5,959,817 of record NC_134487.1, read on the forward strand.
ATTTGTACAGATGGCAGCGGTAGGATGTCATCAGGAACCTGCACAGCAATGTCTGCTACTTGACCGGTAACATTTGGGCCTGGTGAATGAATATCAGATGAATGTGGTGAAAACTGACCTGCATGAACAGATCCTGGCTGGGAGGTGTTGAATTGTGGTACATTAGTCATTCTCCAGTAATTAGCTTGTGTTTGCTGAACAACTAATGCTTCGAATGAGGTGTTGATTTTTTGCAACTGTTTAGGCACTTCAATGAAGACTCTGTGGAGATGTGCCAATTGTGATACTGTTTCTTCCTGCAGTCCAATCATCCTTTCCAGCACTGTCATCATGTCTGAATGGCGACGATTTTCTGCGTCCACTATTTATCCCTCTGAAGCTACAATTGCATCGTATGTGGAAGTTGATGGACGATTTGGCGGTACAACAGTTTCTATTGGCACCTCTTCATGGTCACATGATTGTATTTCAGTCTCTTCTGTGGCGTCATCCTCATCATACTCATCATCCTCATCACCATGATGTTCTAAAAAGAAATGTACACATTATTAAATGGCATGTTAATGTATGCTGTGTTACTATGTAATTGTACTGTGTCCTAAGTAACACCTAACATGTTAGCATACGTTTTATAACCTCATTAAAAACTACCTTGACTTACGAATAATGTTTGGACTCAGTATGCAATATGAATGAATGAAAAGTTGCTCTAAACTCAGAAGTCCTACATGATAATTAACATCACTAACACAATACATGTTGCCTTACACTTAATTTTCACTGACACTAAGTAATCCTATTTAAAGAAGATGTGCAAAACAAATAATGCACATGACAACATAACATATAGAAGAGCACATATTATATGGCCAGCAAATGATACACTCACCTTCTAGTAGTGTTGAGCTGGCTGACCCAGGTGAAGACACTTGTTCCATCTCAGGTGACACATGTCCTCCAGGGGCAACTATATATAACAATAACATTAGTTTTACATTTACATGTGTAAATATTGAACAAACAGTTATTGTATGTTCTGTATTTATGAGTATCTAACAGCATCATTTCCTTAACCCAAAATGTGTGTGTGAAAGTGAACATAAATAGTTGTAATAACAATGTACATGCCTGTGTACTTAGAACTTTTGAGTTCCCTAACATACAACATACTATGGTTCTGCAGTAATGCGTGAGGAAAAATACATTAAATTTGTACCTAAAAATCATATGTTGTGTAGTGATATCAGTATCATAATGTACATAACTATCATGAGATGACCATTCACAATGGTTATCATGAAGGTGGTCATATTGCAAAAAGTGTTGTTTTTGGTAGAGGATATGTGTGGTACATTAATCGAAGATGTGGCACACCTGAATGTGGCTGTGACTCAACAAGACAACACATGCAGTGTGTGATAATGTGTCTTTCATAGTAGTTCAACTATAGATATGAGTGAACTAATGTGTGACGTACGCTTTGATAAGTAATGAGTTGTTGGGGCATTTAGTAGCTAGAGTTAAGCTTTCAAATGAGTGTGATTAACTTCAGTTGTGCTATTCAGGTTGTAAGAAAGGTATTCCCTTCCCCAAAAAGCCTAATCAGCCACACCTTTCAATGACTTGAAACAGGTGCAAATGGTGTGAACTAAGTTGACCGTGAAATGAGGCTGTAATTAGTGTGTGTGCTGAACCCCACCCCCTCTGTTGAAGTGTATGCTGTGATGAGATATTAATTGCAGCTGCTTTAACACAATGGTAGATGAGCTAAGTAGTCATCTGCAGTGTTTAAGTTATGAAAACAATGACATAACATATGCTACGTGTGCCTCATTATGCTGTCTGTATATGACATAAAGCAAAAATGGACCTTTTCATAAGCAACTATAGATGTGTTAGTGCCAGTGATGTTTGTAGGCCGTTACATGCAATTTCTTTGATGCATGCTTAAAATAGGCAGTAATGTCATGTTTGTCGGAGTAAAATCAATAAAATACACAATAATATGATACATATTTCTGTTCTGTACCTGTAGCTACTAATAATTTCTCATGAACATGTGTTACACATGTGTACTACCCTGTTGTTCCCCATCTTCGCCCACCATCAATTGCTTCCACTGCAGCTATGCATTTTGGGAATTCACATGTAAATGAGCACGCAATGGCACGTGCTATATTAGTTACTGCTTTAAGTAGGACTACTACATATATGTCTATTTTGAGATATATATATACAGAATCAGACATATACATATATAGATGCAGGTATGCTTATATTGTGAAGACAGTATAAAAAGCAGTGTAACTATGCAAAATAACTGTAAGCAACGACACGCCTAGTACAGTAATATTTATCACCTGCTGGAAATTGTGACGGATAAATTCCAATGTCACGGTCACCAGCCAAGCCTTCCACGACGACGGTAAGTAATTTTGGCCGAAGCAGCTCCTCCAATGGAGTCAATATGAGACGTTGTGGTGTGGGCCCACCTCCAGTGCCAGTAGCATGCACGCGTTGGTCTTGTATTTTCTTTTTCAATTTGGACCTAATATCATCAAATCTTTTCCGACAATGATACTTGTCCCTGACACTATTCCCACAGGCATTGACACCAATGACTATTGTGTCCCACATTTCTTTTTTGCTTGCTGCACTTGTCCGCCCTTGAAAAACATATAAAAGATATGAGGTAAATTAATAATAATATAAGCACCAGTTTCCTACACTGCTAGCTGTTCCAAGAGATAGCAAACATGCTGTTTTATGTGTAATATGTGCAGCACATGAGCATTCACTACTAAACCTATACATGTAAGCAAGGTTGCATTCATATTGTATGCAGTTCTGGCAAATTGACCGCCTGTGTTTATTTGTCCTTGTAAGGCATGATAAAAAGCTGTGTTTCCACACTAATGAACATAGAAAGATATTGTGTACCCATATTTGCATATGAACAAAACTCAGATGACCTAGGATCACATGTATTTGAATAATAAATGTAAAGTTACACTTACCTACTAAATGTCCATAGAGACTGTCATAGTGCTCCAGAATGCCAGTGACAAGAGCCCTATTTTCCTGGTCATTGAAGCGAGGATTACGTGGCTTCTCCACACGTTTTTTCCGAGCAGGTTTAGGGTCAGAGCTTGGCTGGTGCTGACTGGACTCTCCTTCTTCCAATGGAAGAGCCTCCAAAAGCTGGCCACCAGCAAGCACGCCACCACCAGACACCCCATCAGCAACTGCGCCACCAGCAGCACTCCCAGCACCAGCACTCCCACTCCTAGCACCAGCACTCACACTCCTAGCACCAGCACTCCCACTCCTAGCACCAGCACTCACACTCCTAGCACCAGCACTCACACTCCTAGCACCAGCACTCCCACTCCCAGCAACAGCACTCCCACTCCCAGCAACAGCACTCCCACTCCCAGCAACAGCACTCCCACTCCCAGCAACAGCACTCCCACTCCCAGCAACAGCACTCCCACTCCCAGCAACAGCACTCCCACTCCCAGCAACACCACTCGGTGCACCAGCAACATCACTCCCCTGAACAGTACGTTCACTCCGACGCGTACTCCCACGAGTAGCACTCCCACTCCCACCAGCATCACTCTTCCCACGCTTTGCGGGCATACTTCCAGCACTCACAAAAAACAGACAAGAAATGTACAGGCAATCACACGACCCACTTCCACATATAAAACAAGACAAAGATGTAAACAAAACAACAAAGGACAAAGCTCACCCAATACACAACAAGTCTCTCAGTCAATATGCAAATCTTCAATCGTCCAGCTCTGTGCGTCTCTCTCTCTCTCTCACTCCCAACAACACAGAGAATGATTAGCAGTACACGTTGCCTTTAAATATGGCGCGCAATCAAAAACATGCTTGTTTCGCCTGATTCAGCAAGATTTGTGATTGTGCAACCTAACAGCACCCCGCCACGCACGCCGATACACCTGTGTGTGATCGGCTCATCATCGTGAGAGTGGGCGGATTTGTTTTCTGGTTGATTTTGAATGTATTCGGCACTTACTGCATACGGAGAGGGAAAAACGCCAATAACATGACTAATCGATAAGCTTGCCGATTTCACATAATCGTCGCTTACTGCATGAGGCCCTAAGTCTATTGGCAATAAATTAATTTATTGAGCAAATCCGTGGAGCCCTGATTTTCTCCCCTTCGTTATACCCTGGATTGATACAGAGAATCCTGAACCAGGAGCACCGGTAGTTGTATCCCCTTTTTTCTGATTATAATAGTGTGCAGCAATGTATCATTCTTCTATTCTGATCATTAGAGAGGCAGGTACTTAACTGCTCCCTGTGCTCTCAAACCTAAAAACTTGGAGGCTGATGTCAGGAGACTCAGAGGGAGAGTCTGAAATGGCAAGGTAGATGTTGCTGCCTTTTTCTTACTGCGTAACCGTGATATGTTTGTTTGATAGATAAATGGACAAGCAGACTGTATATTTAGGATTTTGTCCCCGTTTTTTTTTGTTGTATGTTGCAATCCCACTCCGTGGGGGGAATAAAAGCCGGCAAAAGCCTGGAAAACCATCACCCTAAAATACTGTGTGTTATAGCGAGGCCCGAACACACTAAGGGACTTTTCTCACATTGGTTACCCTACAGATATCAACATCTGCTCTCCGCTAGTATACTTGCCAACAGTATCCGGTTATTTTAACACTGTAACATTATACAGGGGGAGGGTAAAGTGGTTGGCACACAAATAGGGGGATACAAATGTATCAAGAGGTAAGTGTGTGCACTTGCAGTTTCATTCCCCATACATTTTAAGTTCAGTAATAGCCAAACCATTGCATTTAATATTCAGGAACTCCATTTCCGCAAGATTGGCGTAAAGCATATGTGGGGCCTATATTTAAAAAGGGAGCTAGATCACAAACAGGGAATTACAGACCTGTAAGCCTGACTTCAATAGTGGGGAAACTACTTGATGGTTTAATACGGGATAATATTCAGTTGGCAAGAAGGTGGTGAGAAGCTGCCGATAAGCGGCGAGACGGGACTTAGAAAAAAGAATGCATTTTTTTAGATATATGTTTTAAGCATGGAGTGTTTGGAGCTGAAACGTATTGCTTTGTGTTTGTGATCCCGTGGTCTTGAGAAGTAGGACTTTTAATAAATATAACCGTTTACATTTCTGACCTTATTGTGTCACTGCTTACATTATGAATGTGTTAAGATATGACTTGGTGATGTTATGGTTATATAGGGGGGACATGAATTTTTACGTTCAGCAGGGTCGCTGGATAGTCCTATCATGACGTCTTAAAGGTGCAGTTCAAACAATATCCAACATGTGTGTAAAGAAGAATAAATCATTTATGTGCAATGGCAAAATAGTTTGTAATTAAACAAATAATCATGCCATACACTTTTAATATAAATGTACAATGTTTATAATGTATAAAGCATTAGCAAAGTGACATCCCCTTCCTCTTCTGATTGGCTCGGCCTCTTCATCCCCGGTCTCTCTCTAGCAGGGCACCAACTGGATCTAGAAACTGGCCAGTCATATTATATTGATGGACTAAATTTCACACAATGCGGTGCAAGAAAATTATTTAAGAACCCGACCAAGCGATCGATTACAGGAGAACTGATCGATCTGCAGCATAGCTAATCACTTGTCAGTGCGCAGATTTGATTGTTGTACATATTTATTAAGAGAGAAAATACATTTAATTTTAGTCAAAACGTAAATTTAAACTGCAGGTTTAACATATGTAGGGGGGTACCCCCAGGCTACTACTCTACCCAATGGGCTGGCAGTAAACCCTGGTATTTACATGCTTGCCAGTAGTTATCATGTGGTTCCCCCCCTCACCTTTGGTGCTGCACTTGAGTGACATCCTGTTGTAGCTGGGACAACGGGGTGCCCGCCTTCTGGCTGTACTTTAGGGCAGGACCGCCCTAAATTTGGAGGTTGTTCCTTCCCTCTGAGGAAGGCAGGTAACAAGACTGGGAGCCTGAGATTGGGGCCTACCCATGTGCTCTTCCCTCAGGGGAGGAGTGAGTGTGATCATACCTCTGCCTCCGCTAGGGAGGTGGGGAAGAGATAGGACGGCTGCGGGTGCCCGTGGCCTGTAGTGGTGGTCCAGGTACCATCTCCAGTGAGCTGATCTAAGGAGACTGTATCCGACAGAAGACTGCTGAGTAGCTGTTGGTTGCTGCAAAGTGAGTAGTAATAAACCGCTCCTGTTTGCAATATACCTCCGGCCTGGTGTGTGAGAGGAGAGTTCAAGGGGGAGAGTACAAGTTGTACCATGGGAGATGATCTCCATACATCCCTGGAGCCTACGGCAGATGGAGGCGCTGCTCTGCTAAGTATTACGTGGGGTATGGACCCCAGAAGCCTGATTCTGTGTCCCAAAGTCACCGCGGGCGACTCAGCCCTCTTGTTACCAGCAGGTATGCACCACACACACCCCGTAATGGCCCCTATCTGTGATTGGGGGAGGGGGGAAACACCATTACACATATAAAGTAAATTATTGTGACAGTAGTGAGATATGGTCTCACATGTTACATACATTTAAATGTTTAGCAAACATGGCTAACCTTTTCAATACATGTTTTCTTCTGTCAATGCTGTATGTATTGATAATAACTTTATTATAAAATGTATTATATTGTAAAAAAAAATAGTGTAATATTTATGCCCATCTTTCATGGTTGAACTTCTTGTTGTTGACATGAGATTTGTGTTAATTAGTTATTATAATGTATTTTAATTGTTAGCAATGTACATATTACAGATGCTTGTTTGTTAAATACATTTTCACATACTTCTCATACTTTAAAATAATATATTTCAACATTTATGGTATGGATATAGTACGAAAGTAACCCACCATCTGTCTCAACACATAGGACTGTTTTTTGGAGAAAAAATAATAATATAGACTTGGTATATGCTATTTGATCAAAGTAATTTTAATGACACAACTGTCAAATAGCTATTATCAAAACCGTGTAACTATTATCAGGGATATACCTACTCAGTGCATTTCAAACATATTATTTTTTAATTCTTTGTTAATATAATGAAACCATCAACTACATATTAGCTTTGATATTTAGGAATTGAGCTTTCACTATCAGTATGAGTAACTATTTATGTAATTTTTTTTACGGATATCATGTAGTATTATAAAAATATATCTCACTAGCGGAAATAAGCATCACTGTATTAATCATCTATACAGTATATGAAAGCATTATAAAACGATCTTTTGAAGCGGTTCTTTATGACACGTCAAATCATATCTTACGATTGTCGATGTAAAAAGTTGAAATCTGAAATATAAATAACATCATGTTAAAAAATGGTACACTAATAAATATGCTGCTTTAAGCTGGCGTGAGCACTAATATTCGTTAGATAATATTTTAGAGCTTAACACAAAAGGTAGACATATGCTTAGAGATCCGAATAATTTAATTAGAATAGCTGTAAAAAAGTACTGCTCATCTTTATCTGGCTTTGAGCATCTTTCACGGCGGCCATGATAATGTCCGCGCGCAAGCTATCTTGCGTGTGCCCGTGAGCTGGGCGTCTTCATGCTTCTTCTCATAGTGCCGAGTCTGCATCGTCACATGACCACGTACCGACGTCACATGCGGACGTGACATCGATATTATGAGATGCTGAATAGTAAACAATCAATTCTATGTGAACGGATCGATCGTCAATTTAGCTAATCACTTGTCAATGTGCAGATTGTATTGAGGCACCTTTAGAATGTAATAACATTAATGTTATTTTTACGCGGCATCTTCAAATGCAGATTTACACATACGGTATATATGTTCTAAATTTTTCAATGCTAGGCATAGTCGTGTCTGTGTAGTTTAGCGCATGCGTAATGTATATTATGCAGATTATGTTCTCATATTTAATTAAGTCCTTGACAATAATGTACTTAAAATCATATTACATGATTTTTACCTTTAGTGTATAAGTCAACAATGTCCTTGCTGGTATCCACTGTTCCACGCAGCCATACAGTCTACTGTACGTCCATGGTTGAGTCAATCCTGATGCATATATATATCTTGTTGCCAGCGTTGCTTTGTTCGTACACCTCGTTTTGTGCCCAGTACACGGACTGAGCAATGTACAGAGCTTGGCTAATGTTTATCACTGCACACTAGTATTGGGCAGGGAAGTTTTGCATGTTCCCATAGTAGTTATCTCCAGCTTTCCAATCATACTGTGTGAGGCACTGTGCTGGAGTCTGATACAAAACACCTCTCTGGGATAGCTGAAGAATAATCTATTTCTCATCTGATAGGTGCAATGATCGAAAATACCCTTACACGATTCGAGTACTTCCCCGCAACAGTACCTCTGTCTAGGACGTGGTATTATTCGAATAAAGCATTCTTGAATGGCTAAGTTGTGTCTAACAGAATTTTTCCAATTCTTTGGGTATGTTGCTTCTTTGTAGTATGGGTAGTTCTCAATTATATAGTCATATATATAGTCATATAGTCATTATATAGTCATAAATTTCACAGACTGTGTCTACATATATATATATCTACACACACACACACATACACACAGCACGCATGCACGCACACACACGCACGCACACACACGCACACACACACACAATAATGTGTTAGTAAGACCTGGTCTACCGTGACACCAACATCACCGTTACAGCTATATCAATGTAACTATTGATGAAAGACAAGCACTTAAGGCATTACGGGATAACAGAGATATTATTATTCGATCAGCGGACAAAGGGAGAGGGATTGTTATGTCCTATGTTCAGTATAGGACTGAAATCCTAAAGCAATTAGGAGTTACCCAACATTACAAAGCCCTGAGTGGTGATCCTATGGTCCCCTTCAAACGGGAGATCAACGCTGCTGTGCAGTTAAGGGTACATAACCGATGGATCTCCGGAGACACGGGGAAGTTCTTGATCCAGGAATACCCTATCATACCGGTTATGTATATCCTCCCGAAAATACATCTGTCACGGAACCCGCCAGGTAGATCAATTATATCGGCGCAGGGATCACTTTGCCATCTCTTATAGACTTTTATCTGCAACCGATGGTGGTGAGAATGTCCAGCTACATACGGATACCACAGATTTCATCAATAAACTCAAGGGTCAGATCAATGGCTTGGAGGAAATTATGCTGGTTACCATGGACGTAGCCAGCCTCTACACCAACATTATCCATACAGATGGGATGGAGGCCATCAAGGATCACTTTAGTAGCTACAGTTAGTACACTGGCCCACCTTCAGAGTTCTTGATTCTTCTCATGGACATCGTGTTACACAATTTTTTTTTTAAATTTTGGGAAAAGTTTTATTTGCAGTTGATGGGCACTGCGATGGAGTCCAGTAAGGCCCCATCGTACGCTAACCTATACATGGACCAATATGAACAAACTCATATTCTCAAAGACTCTCCTTTTTCTCATTGTATTGTTCAGTACTTGAGATACATTGACGACATGTTCATGCTATGGGGTGGAACAGAGTCTGAACTGTTACAGTTCGAAGAATACCTTAATAATATCCCTTTGACTATCATGTTCACAATGTGCTTTAGTCGTACCTAGATCACCTTTTTGGACAAAGTAATCTAGAAGGGACCTCATTCATTCCTGACTAGACTCTACCAGAAAGATACGGTAAAGAACTGTAAATTGAAAGGCCTAGTGGGACGTACTTGAAGCTTAATCGCTGAGGCCCATGAGACCCACGGATCTCTTGTATTGAAAGCCACCCGTTGGTAAATAGTTCATAAATAAAGGGGGAATGAAGAGAGGATGATTTCAAGCCTAAATATTAATTATGCTATGTTCTTTCTATACACATATATTCAGCATGTAACTAGTTAAAATAAGTAATTTAGTATTAATTTAGAAATCATATTGGAAAATGATTAGCTGCCTCTGCAAAGATAAGCTGAAGGCAGGAAGGTGTAGAAATGTTTTATGGGATTTTAGAAACGTGGAATGTTTAATTCCTGTGAGCTGAATAGTATGTGGTCAAGAGTTTGGAATCAAAGATTAATAAATAGTGTTAAAAGACAGTACAATAGAGAGAGGTCTTAAAAGATAAGGAACATAGGATGAACGTTCCTTAGTGACGGAACAAAGCGGTTCTTTTAAATCACAGTAAATATAGCGAAATGAAGGAACATTGGTTTAAACATTGATGAAAGACTAAGGACATTTTGAGCTGACTGAGAAAAACGGGTGATTGCTATGTTTAGACTGGCTAAGAGAAATGTATAGAGATTGCATTTGGATTGATTTAATTCAGAATCTTTTACCACCAAGCTAAGAACAAGCAGCTAACGATTCTCAGCTCTATATCTAAATTCTATACGTCTGAAAGATGAGGCTGTGACAGATGCTTTCTATTGTCTCTGATTAAATTGAGAAAAGAACTGGACCGTGGGCTATTTAATATATATTGAAAGGTGGGACATTTATTTAATGAGCAAATCTTCATTCCCCGGTGTCAGATTCCAACCCCACGAACGTGCCCATTCTCAGCTGTTACTGACTGGTGTACCACACGAGACACATCACCTGATAACAATGTTACATTCTGTGCAGTGATTCATTATGTGTCTGTACAGTATTTGTTCCTAGTCACAAGTCAGTAATAATTATTACTTTTCCAGTTATGAACATACACCAGGAAATAAGTGTGTGAAACATTGGTGATAAACAGCAGTTTATTGAAGAGACAGAGACACAGAAAAGCCGCAATGATTACATTTACATTATGTGCAAGTAAAGTATTCAGCAGAGCCCACTGTGTCCTGTAATATAGATACAAGCAGAGTCATTAAATAGAGACACATTTAGCTATATAGAAGATTTCCTGCACTGGGGCAGCAATGGCAGGTAAATAATGAGCCCGGCAGTTACTGTCAGTGCTTGGAAGCGATGCCCCCAGTGTAACAGCTGTATCCAGGCCCTGAGCAATGGTTGCTTTTAGAGACATGGCTGATGCTTCTTCCGCTGCCTGAGCTACATCCGCTCTTATGGTGATGTCCACTTCCACCGTGGGACATCCCCCCAGCGCAGTGTTTTCCCCCAGTGCTAGAGTGTAGCACGGCTGTAAGAAATGTAACGTACGTGTCACTTAGTAACAGTGTGATTGGGAATGTGTGTGACATAACGTAACATATTATTATTATTATTATTATTACAGTGACGGGTATTCATGCTTAAGGACAGTTTGTTCTTGCTTATGCCACAAATTAATTAAATGGGAGTCAGTGAGCTATTACACTTCTTTACTTCTAATAATAGGAAGTTAGATTTTAGTAATGGGTTAATAGAAGAAAACAGAATGTAACTTGCTTCCTTATTAATCTGTTATCCAGTTATTGTGCTTATAAAAGAGTGTAACAGAAACTCAGTGATATAACACATTAGAAGGCTATGGAGAAGTTAAGAGGCCAAACTTAACCCCATGTTTAGGAATAATCTTACACCCCCTTAGCACATACACACAAGAAAACATTGAGACACTTACAGATGTTAACAGAGCCGTCTTTACCCAACCTGAAACAAAACATAATAATAATTAGTAGGAGTATTGGTCCATGAAGATTAAACATTATGATGTGTGTCTTCTGTTGTAGATGAGTGAATGTTTATTAAAGTGTTTTATCCCATTTCCCAGGCATGTTTAGGCTTGTATTTAATAGTACACAATGTATATAATTGGGGAGATTGGCAGCAGGGGGGTATTACAATATAATGTGTGAGACGTGTGTAAGTTCTTTCTATGCTCACAGTAAGAGGAATAAAGGGGTGTGTATAGATATTACATTTACCTGCACTCTTCTCCCTCCAACATTTTTTTATAAGTTGCAATCTCAATATCCAGAGCCAGCTTCACATTCATCAGCTCCTGGTATTCCCGCAGCTGGCAAGCCATGTCCTGCTTAGCTTTCTGCAGAGCATTCTCCAGCTCAGACAGTTTATTCTTGGCATCTCTGACAGCCGCCTCTCCCCGTCCCTCAGCGTCACTTATAGCGGCTTCCAGTGCAGCGCGCTGGGGAACACGTGGTGAGAATGGCAGAAAAATCAAACCAAGTTTCTAATTACTAGTTACTGCAAACGTCTCTCGGTTACACGTACAGATGTAGCCGGAGTAACTGTTTATGTGAAAGTTACACAAATCTCTAGTGAAATATCAACCAAAAATGAAGATTTAAACAAAAAGTTAAAGTTAAAATGAGATCGGCACAGCATCAACTATCGGGTCATATGATTTCAGTTTATGTTTTTTTCCTTTAACATATTATTGAATATTATACATTTTCTTCACATTCAACTATTGCTAATAAAAGGTAATAATACAGCTAGATGGCTTTATAATGAAAGCTATTAGTGCGTGTGCCTGTGTAATATCTGTGTGTGTTACCTGCGCTTTCACACTCTCTATCTCTCCCTTAAGCCTCTGAATTGCTCGGTTGAGGTCAGCGATCTCATTCCTGGTGTTCTGCAGATCATTCCCATTTCTCCCGGCAGTCATGCTCAGCTCCTCAAACTGGAGATAAAACAGGACTGGTTATAGATATGGAAATTATATCACAGGATTTTGTGCACCCGATGTGCATGAGGATTGGTTTTAGTTGTGATGTTATCTGCCTGTAACAGACTCACCCTTGTTTGGTACATGGATTCTGCTTCAGCTCTGCTCCTGTTAGCAATGTCCTCATATTGAGCTCTGACCTCAGCAATGATACCGCCCATGTCCAGGTCCCGGCTGTTATCCATGGAGACAATGACTGAGGTATCTGAGATCTGGGCCTGAAGCTGAGATATTTCCTGTAACGTAGACACATGATAATATTGTGTATATAAGATTAGAGATGGGAGAACCTGACAAGAGTCGCTTTGCTGCTGTTCCCATCACACGTTCCATAAATGTAATCAAACTTCTAGCAAGTTCCATCGATTTCGGTCAATTTGTCATTGTAAAATGTAATCTTATTATGATAATTAGTAAGTTCCATCGAGTTCAATACATTTTTAAAGGGAAAGTTATCGATACAGGAAATAGATTTCCTACAAAGATAAACTAAAATATTCTCAATGAAACCGAAGGTATTTTCTCCTTTTATAAACCTTGCGCGGTGTTATTGCGCGGTGTTATTGCGCGGTGTTATTGCGCGGTGTTATTGCGCGGTGTTATTGCGCGGTGTTATTGCGCGGTGTTATTGCGCGGTGTTATTGCGCGGTGTTATTGTGCGGTGTTATTGCGCTGGGTTTGGGACAGGTTTGTAGCTGGGAGACTTATTGATAAATATAACCCTATGGGGGTCATTCATTAAACTGCGATAGTGACGATCGGGGAACTATCGCACAGAAACTCTTATTGCATTCAGTTGGAGTTTCCACATGTTAGTGCCCCGATCAGCACTATCCCAATATAATCAATAACCTCCTATGTCTCACATAAATAATGCTTATGTAGCTGGATATCAATAACCTATTGTCCGTTAAACAAGAAAGTAACAGAAACGTGTCAGAGGTTTTACCGCATCAAACAGAACTCGCAGGAAGTTGATCTCATCAGTCAGGGAATCCGCCTTAACCTGCAGCTCCGCTTTGTTCATAAAAGCAGCATCAACATCCTACAGGGAAGAAACGTGTGAAATGGGGACATGTGTGTGTGTGTGTGTGTGTGTGTATGCGTGTGTGTGTGTGTGTGTGTGTGTATGTGTGTGTGTGTGTGTGTGTGTGTGTGTGTGTGTGTGTATGTGTGTCAATATATATATATGTGTGTGTGTGTGTGTGTGTGTGTGTGTGTGTGTGTGTGTGTGTGTGTGTGTGTGTGTGTGTGTGTGTGTGTGTGTGTGTCTGTGTCTGTGTGTCTGTGTGTATGTATGTGTGTGTGTGTGTATCTGTATGTGTGTGTGTCTATATATATGTATGTGTGTGTGTCTGTGTGTATGTGTGTCTTTATATGTGTGTATGTGTGTGTGTGTGTCTTTATATGTGTGTGTGGGTATGTATGTTTGTGTGTGTGTGCACCTGTATGTGTGTTTGTGTATATGTGTGTATGTGTGTGTGTTTGTATTTGTGTCTTTATAGGTGTGTGTGGATATGTGTGTGTGTGTGTGTGTGTGTGTGTGTGCACACGTGTGTGTGTGTGTGTGTGTGTGTGTACAGTATTTTGTACAATTTGTGTTTAGTTTCAAATAATGCATTTCAGCAACATTGTGACAAATCTCCCTATTGCCTTACCCTCTTTAGCCCAACAAATGCATTCTCTGCAGCGATGCGCCTGCTGTTTTCTTCTTCATATCTGGGGAATTACATGTTACATTTTATCATATTGCAGGCTGTCTTTTCCTTCGGGAGGAATATTTATTATTATTATTATTATTTTTGCTGAGATATATTATGTATGATTTTATTAAACACATGAGTGCATAAATATCCCATACTGAGGGTAAGTTAGTACTTACCTTCTCTTTATGTCTTCTGCGGTCTCCTCCATACTGTTCCTCTCTGCATCCAGGCGCTCTCTCTCACATGTTAGACTCTCCAGCTGTCTCCTGAGGTTACTGATAAAAGCCGCAAAGAGAGGTTCCATTTGACACCTCGCAGTGTTCTGATCCTGTAACAAAGCCCACTTGGTCTCAAGCATTTTATTCTGTTGCTCCAGAAATCGCACCTAAAGCAAGTAGGAGAAACAATAATAATCATAAAAATGGCCAAATATTCTCAGCAAAATATTCTGCAGTTTGCCTGGAAGATGCAGCAATAATGTTTTGTTTTAGCACCTAAGACAACGGGTTCTGTTACATATAAATGGGCTAAGAGTATACTATTTAAGCCCTAACTGCCTCTGTAATTGTGTTACTTTGTATATTTCCGCATATGTTTGAGTTTAACACTGCAGCCAAGTAAGAAACATGCATCAAATGTGTGACACTGTCACTGGGTGGGAACCGCTGAGAAAGTGGCACATACAGTTCTTACTTACTGAGCAGCGTTATTCTATAAGGTCCCTTCTGGTGCTGGGAGACACCTTATGGTCTATTCAAGGGAAGACGTCTTATGGTATAGCACCACTTAGTAATATGGGCCAGTGTCATAAGTAAGAGCCACACACCACAGTCTGTGCCGCCTGTTTGATTAATGACACCGTCCCACTAAGTTACAGATATATGAAGTGACCTTACAGGATATACTGCAGCAAAGTGAATGTTTTGACCCCACAGATTATTTCCCATATAACCGTCAGTAACTATGTATCTCCCTGTTGCACGTTGTGTCACACTGATTTCATGTTACACGTTCTCTAACCAGAGTTATTAGGACATATACACATATATGTGCGATGTAACATGAACTTACCTTGTCAATGAAGGAGGCAAATTTGTTATTGAGACCCTTGATTTGATTCTTCTCATCAGTCCTCATTCTCTGGATGTTTGGGTCAATCTCCAAGTTGAGTGGTGACAGGAGACCTTGGTTCACGGTAACAGGGGTGATGCCTCCAGAGCAAAATGACCCCCCAATGCCATATCCACTACCAGATCCATATCCGTGTCCACTTCTCCCTGAGTGGCAACTTCCACCTGAGATCTTATGTCCCCTGGAGCCAGCACTACAGGCACTTTTACTGCTAAAGCCAGACTTTGCCTGGTGACAAGAAGCGACTTTGTTAGAAGAATATGAGCAGATGCTGTGGGTGCCGCCATGCTTAGGTAATACAGCTGAGTGTGAGCTGGAGTGCTGGGGCCCAGAGCTGCAGTGGGTAGATTGATGAGGCATGCTGCTTCCTCTATAGGGGGCGATATAGAGATAATAGGAAGTGCAGTCTGCACAGCAGGTGTAAAGTAGTCCTTTTCTTTTAGAACAGATACAGTATCTGCTCCTTTTATACTGGAAGTGGGTGTTGCCGCTCACGTAAAAGACCATTGTTATGATTGATGTTTGGTGGCATCATTTCCTCTTACTTTCATAGGGTACAATAACCCAGCCACATTATCAAAGCAGCAACGCTTTTACTAGTGCTACCTATTTCCCCATAAAACATTGCATTAAATGTCTCATTTACAGAAACAATGTATAAGAGATTATAGAAAGAAGCCTCTGTGATAACATATAAATCTGTAATTAAAATAGGAGTGGCCTTATTTAACATTTCTGTTGTGTTTTACTTTTCCAACAGTTCATAATTTTCATGTGAAATCTCTTTGTGACAATGTATCCGGTTCTTTGCCCAAAACCTTTGCCCTGTGATTCCCATTTATAGAATGTCAGTAGGAGGAGTCACTGAGGAGTTACATGACGCGCGTATTATAATGCATTGTATCTATTCTGTGTTTCTGTGTCATTTTATCACCTTTTACTAGCATCAAAATAATCTGCAAGGTCTGAGAGGACAGGATCAGTGACAGGGGGTAGAGACAATGCTGGTGCCTTGGGCCCAGTGAGACATGTGGTCCGGGACATGGATCTGCAGTTCTTCAGCCCTCTGACTCTGCGGAACATTCTCCCTCAGGGCCCTGGTTTGGACGCACACATTTTCTCTGAGTTATTTCTCTCCCCCTTGACAAGAGGATGGATTGAACCTGTTTGTCATGTGTAGAGATGGGCAAAAACTCAACCCACAATTTATTTGGGATATTTTTGAAAATATTGGTTTTGTGATGGAATATTTGTAAAAATATATAATAGTATTTTGTAAATAAAATTAGAGAGGAGTATAATCAGAGTGACAAGTGCTATACAGTATATAACAGTATATAACCCCTGATACAAAGAAAAAGTCCTTTATTTTCTACTCTGCTGATCCAAGTATGGAAGATCAACATAAAGAGCACAGAACTGCAACAACATAAAATGTCCTTATCTTTGGTGCTGGGTGTGAGTCCCAGTTATTCCCATGCACTACCTCTGTGACCTGTGAAACTCTGTGACGTTGCTGCTTTTCAGGTCATGGTGCGCTTGGTTCTGGTACTGGGGGTGAGACCGATCTGTTCCCAGGCAATCATTCTGGGAACTGAATTCCTACTTCCTAGCAGGCTTCTGAACACTGGAACAGGGATGCTGTTTTGTCTTAAAGACTTTTAGTTCAAATAAACAGTTGATTGAAACACCCTACCAGACCTGGAAACGAGGATGGGGTCTCCTACTGTATGTCTGGTGCAGTGAGTGATTTAACCTCTTCACTCCCTCCACCTTTAGAGTGTTGTTCCAAACATGCTCGTTATTTTAAATATTCCCCCTTTCATGGGACAAAACCCGACCTTGCGGTGGAGTCTCCTAGACAATGGAGAGAACACATCCAAACATTGTCTAACCGTATTCTGTGCCTGTAATTTCTGGTCTAAGGAAAGATTCTCTCATAGTTTGACACCTTCCTGTTTTTGTCTGCCTGTGACTGCACATCTAACTCCTTATCTCCTGGAAGAAATTCTCTTACCAGGGCCCCTCTATTATAAAGTATTTCCTGAGCATTTTGTACACATAACATTTTTCTCCGCGGCCATACAAATTTTGGTAGGAAATCCAACCCAGAATTTAATTTGAACCAGAACTTTTCTGCGGGAGACCAATCATTTCAACACCTATATTTTCAAAATGGATGCCTACACTTGGAATAGGTACCAAATTAAATTTGTTTTTCCCCTTTGGAAGCACTAACTGGTGCACGGGGGCAAGAAGCACAGAAATTCTCAGAAAAAGTTCCTTATAAAATAGCAGCTAGAAGAATCTTGCCAGGAGGCATGGAAGGGGGTTTCCCAGTTTACTACTGCCACCTGACTACTTTGGCACTTTCTGTCGTGTTGCACAAACCCTTCCTACCTGGGATGCACCTGCTTTTCCTCTAACCAATGCAGATTTTAGTTTTTTCGTGGGTGGATCAGGGAGAGAAGCAACGCTGGTTCCATGAAAGGTAACAATTCCACACGTGTCACCCCCTGATTCTTTATAAATCCCAGACCGCCATGTGCAGTTTTGGTTGAAGAGGACACAGGTGACAGACTCCCAGTGACCGGTGCACTCAAACAGTGTCTCTCCATCACTGCCAGAGAACGTCAACATCAATTTATTTTCCCTTTTTCTTCTTCATTGACTTCCATTTTTTTTATCTTTTGTGTCTTTCACAGTGTTTTACTTATGATGTGACCCTTGGATCTGGTTATCCTTGCTTGATGCTGGTGCTGAATTTCACCGCTTTTCATTTATAATCTTTGAACATTCTCACTCTGGACCTTCATGGTTTTCCTTGGTGCAATTTGTTTTACCAAGTTTGGCTCGAGCTCCTCCCACTTTGCTTCTTCTTCCTGTCTGGCTTTTTGTGCCACTAGCTCGGCCTGCCTCTGTCGCTCGAGTTTATCGAACTACTGCTGTTCCATCATGGTCTTCGCGTCCACAACCCTGCGGTACCAGTTCTTCCATGCATTGTGCTGTCTTCTCTGTGTCACTGGCAAGATCCTCTGTATCTGGCCCAGCATCATTGAGCTCCAGCACCTCAACCTTATTACAGTTCTCAACCATTGTGACAGTTAGCCGTGGCATCTCTCATTTGCATTCAGCAAACTTGTAGCCTTGTGCTTCTTTCTGGATGCATTAATTTATTCTCACAAAACCACAGCTAGACAAACAGTGACGCCTCCCACATCGCGAGATAACGGACACATTCCTGCCTCATTCTAATCGCAGACAGCACCTTTATAGTGGTTGCTTTCATAGTTATTGCCACACGTGGTATTCTCCCGTAGGTAAATTAGTGTGATAAACCCGCCACTCCTTCTCAAGTGTGGTTAATTCAAGACAATGGCTGCTTCTCCCGATGGTGCTTTTTGTATGTCCCACTGAAGCTCGTCACCGGTTGCAATAACGTTGGTTAAATCTACCTTTCTTTTCCGCTAAACATATTCCTCACCTTACTCCAGAACATCAAAACTTTTCCCTTCTTACCTCCCCTTCTTAGCAGCATTTTCCCCTGTTATACTGCCCTGAATACCATTTCCTACTTTTGATAAAAATGTAACTACCGCTATATTCAACGAGAATTCTCTGTCAGACATGATTTTGTGGAACCATGTTATTCTAGTCTAAACTCCTTGTAAAATGTGTTTTCAGAAAATATATACTTTTATGGGGCTATTTTTCCTATGATGGTGAGCACATTTTGCATTTAGCCATTATAAAGTTACAGGGGAAGAGCTTTATGCGATATTACTCATTTGGGGCCTTTTTTTTGGCCAAAATGGAATGTATATATATATTTAACCCTTTCATTGCCTTAGCGGTTAGCGGCTACGGTAATGAAGTTGCCTGTAAATGCATTTGTTTTTTGTTTTTGGATTGGATTCATGCCGGGGGTCTCCGGTGGTGATATTAATGGATATCAGCTCCGGAGTCTCCCGGCATGAATCCAATGCAGGAAAAATTCCTTTTTTTTCTAAGTGCCGTCTCGCCGCTTCTCAGCAGCTTCTCACCACCTTCTTGCCAACTTTTGTGACGGGACGATTTGGAGAGGAATTCTCAATTCTAGAGCGGTGGTCAGCCTTGATAAGCTGATCGTGTCTACTAGAATTGAGCGAGTTAGAAAAACTGCCAATAAGTGGCAAAAAGTGTCTTATCGTCGCGCGTTTGGCGATTTTTTTTTTGCAGAAAAAAAAATTGACGAAAATGTGTCGTATCGCAGAATTATCAGGGTTTACAGAATAGCAGTAGGCTTTTTAGCCGATAAGCTGCCAATAACTGATTTATCGGACCTTTCTGCATAGGCCCCGTAGTATCACTCGCAATCAGGGGAGACAGGGCTATACTATTTCGTTTTCCTTCTAATGAAATGAATGCATTTTAGAGATATCTGGTAGAATAGTAAGAGTTTATTATTGTTATATTTATGACATATTATCTTGGTCACAAGATATGCAATGCACACGAAACAGATACCAATGAATCCTCAATTTGTGCTGAAAAAATATATATATCATTTTTATAGGTACTGTACATACTGTATGAAGCGGGTCACAGGAATCATACTTCAACAAATGTATACAAAACGTTTGAACATGTGGGTGACCACACAGGTGGCAAACACTCTTGACACTGAAGGGGTTAAGGCTGAGTTGTTGGTTTTCGGATTGAATTCTCGCGTTGGGGGTGAGAGGCTCCGGGTCCCAGTCCTGTCCCACAGCTCTGATCTCAGTTTATTAATGTCAGTAAATCAGATGTTTTTATTACAATATTTCCCCAGAACAGAAACCCGACGGGTAACTTCACAGTGGAACATAAGATGCAGACTGGGAAAGTTATAACTATACAGAACAGTAATCCGTTCCTGATAAGAGGAGGCGCACATGGTGACTGGCCTATGAAGTGGACTCAGCAAATTCAGGTGCTGCTGAGACAGACGCTTTAACCAGCTAAGCCACGGCACAAGGTGCTGCCTCCATCCATCCCTACGTGATAAAGAATCTGTTATGTGTATCGTAATAATTATGTATTTTATTTTGATAGTGCTGCTAATGTGTACAGTGTTTTACAGTTCTCTAAAACAACAAGAAAAAGGAAGCTCATGATCCTGCACAGCAGGTTCAGAATTTGCTGGAAGCTATGCTACTTCCTAGAGCTCTTGCTGCTGTAACGGTCGCAGCACATACTAATCATACAGACAGATTTCCCAAGGGTAATGCATTTGCAGATTCCACCGCCAAACAGGCAGCCTCAAGGCCATACGTAGAAGCCTATGCATTATTACAGCACGATGATCCAAAAAACGTATATCATTACCTTTGGATTTAATTTTCTTTTACAAGGACTTGACTGGGGAGATACTCGCTGACTGGACAAAACAAGGTCATCAACAGATAGGAGATTTCTGGTACGGCCCAAATAACAAACCAGTCTTACCTCCCTCTTTGGAACCATATATTTTGCGAATGGCGCACGGGTTATCCCATTCAGATAAGGAAAGTATGCTGATATCAGTGAAATGAAGGGTACAAAATGATTGTACCCCAAAGAAAATTCACTTAAATGCACACCACTAGTTAAAAAAAACTTTTATTTATTATTACTTAAAACATATATTACTGAGTGTGAATAACTGTGTTTAAAAATAAATTAAATCAAATAACACATGCACCAGAGTCCCTCTCATATATAACCACTCCTACTCAGTACATAGTGGTAGGGTGATGGGGGCTAAATGGTGCAATCAGCAAGGTGGAAAACCACCAGATCAGTGGATAGCACAATTAGTGTGGTGATAGTGTTAACAGTGGAGAGATTAGTGGTAGATATTACAGCACTACTTTGATTTCATCACCAATAGAGTACTTAGTATTTAATATAATGTGTCACAATGACAGGGTGCTACCGAGAAGTTGCTAATAAGCACATAAGTATCATTGGATCCCTTGTAGCACTGGGTGAAGGTGAAATTCCCTCCCTGGCGGAATACACTAAAACTCCAACATATATAGGCTATGAACACTGACAAGCTGACTAACACTGTACTAACGGAGCCTAATGATGACATCACGTGCCCAACGCACGTTTCCCTCCAGCTACGGAGCTTCGTCAGGGACAATTTTGCAGTGGAGAGGGAGCAGAACTTATTTATAGCCCGTCATCTCCATAGCGACGCTAATTAAGGTCCGCCATTGCGCATGCGCATATACACCTTGTAATATAATAAAACGGACCAAATCTAAATGATAGAGGGCATAGGTACCATCAATCCAAAGAATACAGTGTGGCAAATTACCCTTGATAATGTCCGGCAGCCATTACGATCAAGTGTATTGAAATGTGGCAACTTTCAAACCGAACTTGCCCTATAACGCTATCGCGCATGCGTGGGGAAATAGATTCTTGTCGTAGTACCAAGAGTCCCTTTCTAGCCATTGCGCAAGCGTTCCTAGCGGTCAGTTCCTTGCTGGAATGCGCAAGTGTGAGCAGATAGACTCTACTCTCCTAATACATAGCGCAATGAAGGATTTACACGGCGCATGTGCACGGAGATAGAGCCTGCAATTACATTCACTCTAAAGATAGAACTGAGAGGCTTTAACCAGGGATAATGCCATTGCAACTAATAGTGGTACTGTACCTATAACAACAGCACACAGATTTAATGCTAACATATGGCTTCCCTCAATATAAATACGCAATGGTGTCAACGGAGTACAGTGACGATGACTAGAATTAAATAAAATAATATAAATACACGCTAATAATTTGTTATTTTATGAAAAGATCTTATCACAGTACATAGCATGTATACATCAGTTACACACAGAAATAAACCAAACAGGTTTATATCTCTAGTAGTATAGTTACTAATTATGGTATAATTTTATTACAAAATGTACTAAATATAGTCAATACCATTGACGAGTAAAACAGGCAGATAGTACAGAATTCACTTAAACTGGTCAGAAGCTATTACTGTAATTGAAATAGAGAAATGGTTAAATCAATCCAGACAGAGCCTAGACAATTCTGACAGAGATCCGGATATAGGATTTCAAATAAAGGGGGTATAAGTTAAACCTTCATTGAGCCCATTAGGGCTCCTGGTTTTAAGCTTATAAATCCACTCTGCTTCAATGCGCAGTAGCATCTGGTCTATGTCACCACCTCTAGCAGGACATTTTAGTTGATATATACCCATGAATTTCAAACAATTTATGTCCCCATTGTGAAACTGTGTAATATGTCTTGCAACTGGGGCTTCAGTAGAGTGCTTAACAGAGTTGACATGTTCAAGTATGCGTCTACGAAGGTGTCTAGTAGTCTTACCTACATATCTCTTCCCACAGTTGCAAGTGATGAGGTATATCACATTGGTGGTCCTGCAATTGATGAAACTATCCACAGTGAAATGCTGCGTGTTATCATGATTCATGAAGGTCTTGACTATGATGACATGCTTGCATGCCTTGCAGCCTTGGCAACGATACATCCCCTTAATGGGACTCAGCCATTGAGCCATTGCCCGCTGATGATGACTGTGAACAAGGGTATCCCGCAAGTTCTTAGATCGCCTAATGGTGATAGTTGGTCTATGACCGATGACCTTGGCCAGATCAACATCTGATAAAAGGAGGTGCCAATGTCGGGCAAATATACTTTTTATTGCCCACCATCTTTTATTATAGGTGCCAATACATCTTATAGTTTTGTCCTTGGTTTTTGGTGTATTGGAGGACAGAAGATGATCTCTGTCACTATGCAAAGCCCTGTGATAAGCCCTGTTAAGGTTATCAACAGATAGAAGATTCCTGGTACGGCCAAAATAATAAACCAGTCTTACCTCCCTCTTTGGACCCATACATTTTGCGAATGGCGCACGGGTTATCCCATTTGCATAAGGGGAGTATGCTGATATCCATCAGAAATGACTGGTTTGCGCCTAATATTGGCCCTAAGTTGGAAGAATACTGTTCCACATGTCATATCTGCCAACTGCACAATATTGGAAAACATGCAAAGGTTGGGTCAGGTATAAATAATCCCGTGTCCCCAAGGCCTTTTCTCAATTAGCAAATTGATTTTATTGAGATGCCTCGCAGCCTTTATTACCAATATGTTCTTGTTGTTGTTTGTTTGTTCTTGTTGTTGTCAGCACGCGGACGCGCGCTCAGTGGCTAAGAAGCTGCTGCATGAGTTCATATCGAGATATGGAATTCCACAACACATTTTTCAGAACAAGGAACACTTTTTACGGCCACTATAGTCCAGGAACTGGCCAAGGTTTTAGGCCTCATTAACCATCTGCCCTTCCCTTATCATCCTCAGAGTGCAGGGAAAGTGGAGAGAACCAATGGGGTTCTGAAAAATAAAATCAGTAAAATTTGTGCAAATACCAAATTACAGTGGCCAGATGCGCTACCATTGGCGCTTATGTCTATAAGAAATACTCCTCAAGGTAAAACCAAGTTAACCCCCGATTAAATCCTAATGGGCAGATTCATGCTTACTGCAGGAGGGTTAGAATTACTGTCGCATGATCATGCTATGACTGATGATGTGATCAGCGTTTATTGTGTGAAATTACTGAAATTATTTAAGTCTCTCTACTCTCAGGTGAAAGCTGTCCAGAATACCAAAGACAACGTAAAGCAGCATCATTTCAATGAAGGCGACTGGGTAATGGTCAAGCACTTTCTACGCAAGAACGCCCTCCAATCACGGTGGAGAGGTCCATTCCAGATTCTGCTCACCACCAATACAGCAATTAAAGTGGCAGAGGTTTCTTCCTGGATCCACATAACACACGTGATGATAGTCCCACCACCACCTACAGCCGCGTCAAGTCAGTGTTTTGACGGGGGGAAAAAACTCCCTGACCACTAACCATCGAGGGAGAAAGGTCACAGGCAAAAGTCCAGGCCGCAATACACAAACTTTGAACTTTTTTTTTACTAATCTTTCTTTGCGGGTTTTATTACTATTTTAGTTACAATGTATGCTCCATTAAATTTGCATAAGTGGCGTCCCCATAAGATTGACAAAATAGTAGTAGCTATTGCTTGCTTAGCCATGTTCCTTTTGTTTGAATTTATATTTGTTCTATATATTGTTGTTATTCACACTCTCTTATCATGTAATGGTACTTTGGTAAACAATACGCATGTTTTAACCACACACAATGTTACCTCCACAAGAACAAGGGGATAATTGCACTTGACCCCCTGGGAACAAGACAATGCATATGTCAATATGTGTAGATCTGTCTACAACAAATTAGAAACTATTGAATCTTGCTGGGTGTGCGGACATATTCCACACACCCCAGAAGTCCCTTCGGTGGGAATCCCTTATACAACCAAAGAGTTAAAAGACAGAAATACTAATTTGACTCTGTTTACAGGAAACAATACTGCCCAACTGAACCATATCCCATTGCTAAATGATATTCCCGTAGGAGGCGGGTATGTTAATTTCACCGGAAGGAAGACACAATCTTTAGTGGAAGTCGCTCCTCCCACTAACGAAACATGTATGAAAATGTATATACAATGTGCCAAATACCCCAGATTTATAAGAATTCAAGGGGGATGTGGCAAACACAATGTGACACATTTTTTTCAGTGATATACAGAGGGCCTGTAAAAATGCAAGTTTGCCCAGAGGAATTTATTGGTTGTGAGGCAGATGGGCTTATAGAATTCTACCTTGTAATTGGACAGGCTCATATTATCTGGGAAAGGTTCTCCCCGCTCTTACTGTTACTAAGAATTTACCCACTGGTAGACTTAGGAATAAACGTGATTTAACTATTATTAAGGATCAGACGGAGGGAATGAAAATGGGGACATGAGGAGCAATTATGGGGTAGTATCTTCCCAAACGTTGGGGTCGGTCTACTGTATAACAAATTCTACACTCTGGTCGATGTTTTAGATGATGTACTAAACCACAAATCCTCTGCAATTGATACTGTACACTAAATCAGGAACAAATACAGATTCGTATGATGGTTTTGCAGAATCGTATGGCTTTAGATTTTATTTTCGCATCCAAGGGTGGCGTCTGTGCATTAATCAAGGAACAGTGTTGTGTTTTTATCAACGACCATAGTGGGCAGGTGCAGCATTATTTAGACTCCATAAGTGAACTACAGGAAAAACTCAGAAAACACGGAGGAGAACAATGGTATCCACTGGGAATTAGCGGGTGGGTCGATTCCCTGGGAGCGAAGCTAATGAATGGTCTTGTTTGTGTGCTTGCAGTTTTTGTTGTGTTGTATATTTGTGTCACATGCAGTAAAGCCTTGCTGCAAAGGTGTATCACGCCCTCAAAAAACCCCTAAAAGTACAGTCCAGTAACTGAAATACGACAAAGATTTCTGCAGAATGGAATTTCTTAAAGGAACAGTCAACCAAATTCTTTCATCTGTACAGAATGTGTTCCTAGTCACAAGTCTGTAATAATTATTACTTTTTCAGTTTTTATATCATATAATAAATATATCAGGAAATAAGTTTGTGAAACATTGGTGATAAACAGCAGTTTATTGAAGAGACAGAGAAACAGAAAAGCCGCGATGATTACATTTACATTATGTGCAAGTAAAGTATTCAGCAGAGCCCGCTGTGTCATGTAATATAGATACAAGCAGAGTCATTAAATAGAGACACATTTAGCTATATAGAAGATTTCCTGCACTGGGGCAGCAATGGCAGGTAAATAATGAGCCCGGCAGTTACTGTCAGTGCTTGGAAGCGATGCCCCCAGTGTAACAGCTGTATCCAGGCCCTGAGCAATGGTTGCTTTTGGAGACATGGCTGATGCTTCTTCCGCTGCCTGAGCTGCATCCGCTCTTATGGTGATGTCCACTTCCACCGTGGGACATTCCCCCAGCACAGTGTTTTCCCCCAGTGCTAGAGTGTAGCACGGCTGTAAGAAATGTAACGTACGTGTCACTTAGTAACAGTGTGATTGGGAATGTGTGGGACATAACGTAACATATTATTATTATTATTATAATTACAGTGACGGGTATTCATGCTTAAGGACAGTTTGTTCTTGCTTATGCCACAAATTAATTAAATGGGAGTCAGTGAGCTATTAAACTTCTTTACTTGTAATAATAGGAAGTTAGATTTTAGTAATGGGTTAATAGAAGAAAACAGAATGTAAATTGCTTCCTTATTAATCTGTTATCCGGTTATTGTGCTTATAAAAGAGTATAACAGAAACTCAGTGATATAACAAATTAGAAGACTATGGAGAAGTTAAGAGGCCAAACTTAACCCCAAGTTTAGGAATAATCTTACACCCCCTTAGCACATACACACAAGAGAACATTGAGTCACTTACAGATGTTAACAGAGCTGTCTTTACCCAACCTGAAACAAAACATAATAATTATTAGTAGGAATATTGGTCCATGAAGATTAAGCATTATGATGTGTGTCTTCTGTTGTAGATGAGTGAATGTTTATTAAAGTGTTTTATCCCATTTCTCAGGCATGCTTAGGCTTGTATTTAATAGTACACAATGTATATAATTGGGGAGATTGGCAGCAGGGGGGTATTACAATATAATGTGTGAGACGTGTGTAAGTTCTTTCTATGCTCACAGTAAGAGGAATAAAGGGGTGTGTATAGATATTACATTTACCTGCACTCTTCTCCCTCCAACATTTTTTTATAAGTTGCAATCTCAATATCCAGAGCCAGCTTCACATTCATCAGCTCCTGGTATTCCCGCAGCTGGCAAGCCATGTCCTGCTTAGCTTTCTGCAGAGCATTCTCCAGCTCAGACAGTTTATTCTTGGCATCTCTGACAGCCGCCTCTCCCCGTCCCTCAGCGTCACTTATAGCGGCTTCCAGTGCAGCACGCTGGGGAACACATGGTGAGAATTGCAGAAAAATCAAACCAAGTTTCTAATTAGTTACTCCAAAACGTCTCTCGGTTACACGTACAGATGTAGCCGGCGTAACTGTTTATTTGAACGTTACACAAATCTCTAGTGAAATATCAACCGAAAATGAAGATTTAAACAAAAAGTTAAAATGAGATCAGCTCAGCATCAACTATCGGGTCATATGATTTCAGTTTTTGTTTTTTTCCTTTAACATATTATTGAATAATATACATTTTCTTCACATTCAACTATTGCTAATAAAAGGTAATAATACAGCTAGATCGCTTTATAAGAAACATTAAAGAAATATTTTATCTGCATCTGTAAAGCTATTAGTGCGTGTGTCTGTGTAATATCTGTGTGTGTTACCTGCGCTTTCACACTCTCTATCTCTCCCTTAAGCCGCTGAATTGCTCGGTTGAGGTCAGCGATCTCATTCCTGGTGTTCTGCAGATCATTCCCATTTCTCCCGGCAGTCATGCTCAGCTCCTCAAACTGGAGATAAAACAGGACTGGTTATAGATCTGGAAATTATATCACAGGATTTTGTGCGCCCGATGTGCATGAGGATTGGTTTTAGTTGTGATGTTATCTGCCTGTAATAGACTCACCCTTGTTTGGTACATGGATTCTGCTTCAGCTCTGCTCCTGTTAGCAATGTCCTCATATTGAGCTCTGACCTCAGCAATGATACCGCCCATGTCCAGGTCCCGGCTGTTATCCATGGAGACAATGACTGAGGTATCTGAGATCTGGGCCTGAAGCTGAGATATTTCCTGTAACGTAGACACATGATAATATTGTGTATATAAGATTAGAGATAGGAGAACCTGACAAGCGTCACTTTGCTGCTGTTCCCATCACACGTTCCATAAATGTAATCAAACTTCTAGCAAGTTCCATCGTGTTCGGTCAATTATTCTTTGTAAAATGTAATCTTATTATGATAATTAGTAAGTTCCATCGAGTTCAATACATTTTTAAAGGGAAAGTAATCGATACAGGAAATAGTTTTATGAAAAACTAAAATAAAATAAAATAAAATAAAAAAAGATAAAATAAAATATTCTCACTCAAACCGATGGTATTTTCTCCTTTTATAAACCTTGTGCTGTGTTATTGCGCTGGGTTTGGGAAAGGTTTGTAGCTGGGAGACTTATTGATAAATATAACCCTATGGGGGTCATTCATTCAACTGCGATAGTGCCGATCGGGGAACTATTACACAGAAACTCTTATTGCCTTCAGTTGGAGTTTCCACGTGTTAGTGCCCCGATCAGCACTATCCCAATATAATCAATAACCTCCTCTGTCTCACATAAATAATGCTTATGTACAGTAGCTGGATATCAATAACCTATTGTCCGTTAAACAAGAAAGTAACAGAAACGTGTTAGAGGTTTTACCGCATCAAACAGAACTCGCAGGAAGTTGATCTCATCAGTCAGGGAATCCGCCTTAACCTGCAGCTCCGCTTTGTTCATAAAAGCAGCATCAACATCCTACAGGGAAGAGACACGTGAAATGGGGACGTGTGTGTGTGTGCGTGTGTGTGTGTGTGCGTGTGTGTGTGTGTGTGTGTGCGTGCATGTGTGTGTGCGTGTGTGTGTGTGTGTGAGTGCGTGCACCTGTATGTGTGTGTTTACCTGTATGTGTGTGTGTGTGTGTGTGTGTGTATCTGTGTGTGTGTGTGTGTGTGTGTGTGTGTGTCTTTATATGTGTGTATGTGTGTGTGTGTGTCTTTATATGTGTGTGTGGGTATGTATGTTTATGTGTGTGCACACCTGTATGTGTGTTTGTGTATGTGTGTGTATGTGTGTGTGTTTGTATTTGTGTCTTTATAGGTGTGTGTGGATATGTGTGTGTGTGTGTACAGTATTTTGTACAATTTGTGTGTAAGGATGTGTACATATATGTGTGGGTTCCGCGCTGTTACTAATGCAGGAAGCGCCATACTGTTCTTTTGCCAGTAAGATCACTGTGTGCGCGAACGGCAACCAATCCGGCGGGACTTTGGGGGGTTGAACTCTGAACTGTGAACTGTGGAGGAGTCAGCTGAGGCTGGGAACCAATAGGGGGATTGGATTTTGGAGAGGAGAGAGACAGGAAGCGTGTGGGCGGACACACGAGTGAGAGAGAGAAGGAGGAAGGTGGCGGAACCTCGTGTGTGCGAGCGGAGGGTCAGTGACCCTTCCGCTTAGGACAGATACATTCCCCAGCCCCCAGGAGTATAACCCCTGTCACCGTAGGGTGCCGCTTTTGTAGGGACGGCCGTAGCATTTAGGGAAGCATCCCATTAGTGCTGGTTCATTTGCAAGAGTTGCGGACGCCATCTTGGTCTGGAGAACAGACCGCACAGCAGAGCAGAGTGTCGGCGCAAGGCTGGAGCAACACTACGGACCCTTTGTGAAGTGGTGTGGTCACCGCAGTGACCGGGAGGTATTGTTAGTCATCAAGTGCACCTACACCGGTCACCAGGCGCTAATCCCACCTCCCACTAACTAATTGGGGGCACTAGTGTGCCAGTAAACTATTCAATACAACTACTTGTTGCAGGACATACTCCTTGGAAGAGTGGCAGAGCCACCTGTGTACAGGACACTAACCCTATAAAGGTGTGGCCGAGCCACAGTGTGTAATGTTTGATTATAAAGTGTAAGGGTTCTATGCATGTTATGTGTACGCTGCATTATCGTATTAGTTAGTATCATAGTAAAAGGTTGCTTGTTGCACAATACAGTTGTTATGTTTCTTACTCAGGGCAGATTCTCTACAATGGGGATCCTGGGTATGTGGAGGCGCTGCACCATGATAAGAGAGGGTAAGACCCCAGGCTCCCCAACAGCGGAGGCTTAGAGCTCCTGGAGCCACAGGTAAAACACAGCATTAGTAGCTCCTTTGTGCAGGGGTTCACAAAAAGGGCTACATTTGGAGGCGCTGCTGAGATTTTAGACCTGGGGTGCCCCCACATTTTTTTCTCTATTTTGTGCAACCAACCCACATCATGTCAGTGCCCTCGGTGCTCGAGGTGCGCAAGTGGGCCCAGCGGCGCGGGATTCCCTTGAATCGTGTTTTCGCGCTGGGCCATGTTCCCGCCACGATCTCGTTAGGTACTGTGACCGAGCAGGTCCGAAAGCTCCCACTCCTGGACAATGCCCAAGTGCAACACCATTTCTACGACTGCGACCAGGCCTGGCGCCGGGTCTTGTATGCCACTGAACAAGACATATGCCCCGAGGCCTTGCCCCGTATACTGCTGCTGCCCGAGGCCCCGGGGGTATGCTGCCCCATGAGCCACTTCCACCCCACAGAGAGAGTATACACCCACAGTAGGTGCCGCGGCTGGGGGCCCAGACCACTCCCCCGACCGTGGCCTGCAACCTCGCTGGCCGGCAGCCCTGGGCCTAGGCTCATCGTCCACCCCGCCCGGCCTGCAGTCTGGCCTCAACCGACTTAGCCTATCAAGACTGGATACCTACCCCGCAGTCGGGGATAACTTACCGGGAGACACCTCTATTCCCGCAATAGCAGCCGCTCTCCACAATACCACCCAGTCGCTTCAATATAGGAAGTTAAAGGCCTTCTCCGGTGAGAAACCCACGCCCCAAGGGGAAGTAGGGATAGAGGACTGGTTGGATCATACAGAACAGGTGCTGCCTGAATGGACCTGCACGGAAGCGGTCCGAAGACAGCGCATCGTTGAGTGCTTACGACCCCCTGCGTCCCACATGGTGCACTACTACTGAGATGACAACCCGGAGGCTGATGCAGCGGATCTCATCTACTGCCTGACGAAGGCGTATGGGGCTCCGGTGGATACTTATGCGTTGATGGCCAAATTCCATGCGTTAGCCCAGAAGGAAGGGGAGATGGTATCAGACTTCCTCAGGCAACTACACCTGGACTTATGGAACCTAGTGCGGAAGGGCGTGTTGCCAAGAATGGAAGCCAATGGACTGCGCACCACCCAGCTGTTGAGGGGGCTCCTACCCCTGCACCCCGTGTCGGTGCGGGTCAGTAGCTGCCTAACGCCCGGGCAAGCCTTATCGTTTCACGACCTAATGGACCGGGTCCAAGCGCACGAGACGGTGTTGTTAGGACGTGACCTAGCCCCTGGGAAAAAGCCCCAGCCCGGGAGTAAGGAAGTCAAGAAAGTGGAACCCAAGGCCGACGTGCCCGAACCTGGGGATCCCGACCCCGAGGATGCCAGCGCACCAGTGACGCCCAGATCTCGTCCCCCGACCGGGCGAAGTTCACCAACCGGGAGAAGCGAGAATTACATCAGCCAAACGCAGTGCTACGCGTGTGGAAAGATGGGACATCTGCGTGCCCGTTGCCCCACCTTGCGGAAAACGGCATCCCGGCCAGCGCAGTCGATGCCGTGCAAAACCCTGGAAGATGGAGAGGCGTCGCCGCCCTCCCCAAGCAACCGAATCGGCCCCGCCGCCATTATTCGGGTAGTTATCGAGGGCATCTACGCCGCCGCCGCATTGCTGGACACGGGATCCCAGGTGACCATCGTATACCGGCCCTTCTACGACCAACACCTACATCGATTACCGTTGCTCTCTGCGGATGCCTTGCGACTGAGGGGATTGAGTCATGAAGATTACCCCATAGACGGAGTAGTAAAGGTGCAGTTAGATATTCCCCAACTGAACACTGGTAAACATCATCCCATGGAAGTGGAGGCCTTAGTGTGCCCCGAACCTCAGGATCACCCCAGCGCTCCAATCATCTTGGGGACTAACGCTGACATTGTGCGCGCGGTGTTCCGCATGTATTTGCAAGAAGCGGGAGAAGCCCCGCTGCTGGCCCTAGCAGCCTGCCCCGCCCTCCAAGAGGTCTGCGGTAAGATTGCGACCGAAGAGGAGCATGGCGTACTCTACAGTCAAGAATGGGGACTGACTCAAATTCCCCCGGGGGAAGGACGAATGATGGTCGCTGCTTGCCACTACCCCCGACGACGGCCGGAGGATCAGCTCTTCGCCTTGGAAAGCGTGGCCCAAGACGAACAACGGTTGGGCTACGAAGTACTGGCCTCCGTAAAGAAATGGCCCGGGAAGATTCCGGATCGCACCTGGGTGTACGTGCGGAATATCTCCCCTTATCCCATGAATATTGATCGGCGTCAGCTGCTGGGGAGAATATACCCCGTGACTCCCGAAGAGAAGGCCTCGACGAAACGACCCAATTACTCTCCTCCTACCTCTGATTCGTTGATGGAATTCGACTTCGGAGACTCTCCGCTCCCGGATGAATGGAGGAAGAGACTGCATGTCGAGCTACAAGACCGAAGGAGCGTGTTCTCCACTAGTGATATGGATGTGGGGTGCAGTCGCAGCGCCCACCATACCATCCGAATGAGCGACGCTACCCCCTTCCGGGAGCGCTCCCGCCGGCTCGCACCCCGGGACGTCGAAGAGGTGAGATTACTCGCCGAGATGGAGGGGGCTGGCATCGTGCAAGGATCTCGTAGCCCTTATGCCTCACCCATCGTGGTAGTCCGCAAAAAGAACGGGACGGTCCGTCTCTGTGTGGATTACAGAACCCTGAATACCCGCACCATCGCCGATCAGTACACACTGCCCCGAATCGAGGATCTCTTGAACGCTCTGACGGGAAGTAAATGGTTCAGTGTGCTCGATCTTAGGTCCGGGTCATGGGCCAGGAGGACCAAGAAAAGACTGCCTTCATCTGCCCATTAGGATTTTATCAATTTACCCGCATGCCCCAAGGGATCTGAGGGGCCCCGGCCACATTCCAGAGATTGATGGAAAAGACTCTTGGAGACCTGAACCCGCAAGAATGCTTAGTGTACCTGGATGACATTATAGTGTTCGGGCGAACTCTAGAGGAACACTCCGAGAGGCTGATGAAGGTACTGGATAGACTTCAGGAGGAGGGCCTCAAACTGTCTCTAGACAAATGCAAGTTCTGTCGGTCCTCCGTGACGTATGTGGGCCACATCGTGTCGGCTGAAGGAGTGTCCACCGATCCAGGGAAGATAGAGGCTGTGGTGAATTGGCCTAGACCCCATAATGTCCAAGAGTTGCGGTCATTCTTGGGATTTTGTGGCTACTACCGGCGGTTCGTGGAAGGCTATTCCAGCAAAGCCAAGCTGTTGAACAATCTTTTAAAGATCTATCCGGGAGAGACAGAACAAAAAGGGGTCACGGCGCAAACACCCTTTGGGGAGAAATGGACCCCAGAATGTGAACAGGCATTCCTGAACTTAAAAACTAGCCTCACCCAGGCCCCGGTCTTGGCCTATGCAGATCCGGAACGTGAATACGTCCTACATGTAGACGCCAGCCTTAGTGGGCTGGGGGCTGTCCTGCATCAGAAGTATGAGACGGGGCTCCGCCCAGTGGCATATGCGAGCCGAAGCTTGACACCTAGTGAGCAGAACTATCCGATCCATAAACTGGAATTTTTGGCCTTGAAATGGGCAGTGGTGGACAAGCTGCATGACTACCTGTATGGGGTACAGTTCGAAGTACGCACGGACAATAATCCCATGACCTATATAAATACGTCCGCCTAATTGGACGCTACGGGACACCGTTGGTTAGCTGCCCTGGCCAACTACAGTTTCAATCTTAAATACAAACCAGGACCCACCAACATAGGGGCCGACGCCCTGTCTCGTCGACCCGGCCTTCAATCCACCCCTGATGAGGAAGTATGGGAAGAAATACCAGGTCCCGGAATCCGTGCTCTCTGCTCTGTGGCTGCGGTAGTCAATAATCAGGTGGCATTCTCGGAACTACGGGTTGCTGATTCTTTGGGATGCCACTCACGAGCCATTCCCCGGGCCTATCAGGGTCGAGAAGGGATGAATATCACGGAAGATAACATCATCTCGTGGAGGGATCTAGTGCATTACCAGACTCAAGACCCGATAGTGGAGCTGGCCCGTCAAGCGGTACAACAAGAAAATCCCTCTATACTTAAGCAAGCCCCCAAAAACTTGGTGAAACTCCTGTTGAATGAGTTTGGAAAGTTCGAAATGGACAATTGTTTGTTATATCGGGTGATCCCATATCACAACCATCCCGATCGGCGTCAGCTGTTCCTGCCGGAGCGCTTGAGGAATATGGTCCTTCGGGCCCTCCACGATGACCATGGCCATCTGGGCATTGATAAGACATTCGGGCTACTACAGGATAGATTCTACTGGCCTAGGATGAGAGAGCATTGTCGAAGGTGTAATCGCTGCTTACAAAGGAAAACACTGCCCACCAGGGCGGCTCCCATGGCGCACTTGAAAAGTTCGGGCCCCATGGATCTGGTGTGTATGGATTTTCTCTGTATTGAGCCCGACAGCCGGGGCATTAGCAATGTACTAGTGATTACTGACCACTACACCAGGTACGCCCAGGCATTCCCTACGAAAGATCAGAAGGCCGTAACGGTGGCCCGAGTCCTGTGGGAAAAGTATTTAATTCATTATGGATTACCAAATCGCCTTCACTCTGATCAGGGCAGGGACTTTGAGAGTACACTGATAAAGGAATTGCTAACACTACTGAACATTGCCAAGTCACGTACCACCCCGTACCACCCCGAAGGGGATGCTTTGCCCGAACGGTTCAACCGCACTTTATTAGATATGTTAGGAACCCTGACAGGCTCACAAAAGACGGAGTGGAGTAAGCACGTGGAGACATTGGTACATGCTTATAATTGTACCCGGCATGAGTCCACCGGGTACACCCCGTACTTTTTGATGTTCGGAAGAGAAGCCCGATTACCGGTGGATGTGCGACTGCGGATATCTACCGATGGGGTATCCAACAGAACGCACTTTCGATACGTACAGCGGTTATGGGATAGTCTGCAGCAGGCCTATAAATTGGCTGAAAGAGCGACAGCGCAATTGAATGCGGGAAATAAAAGACGCTATGATCACAAAGTGCGTCACAAGGAAATTCACTCCGGGGATGCGGTTCTCTTACGCAACTTAGGTGTACCTGGGAAACATAAATTGGCTGACCGTTGGCGGGAAGGTGTGTACGAGGTGGAGTCACAGATGCCTGGCCTTCCCGTGTATCGGATCAAGGACTCCGAAGGCCGTGTAAAAGTGTGGCATAGGAATCACCTGCTTCCCATACCTCAAGTAGGGAACGACGAGTTGGAACTACCCGCTACACCAATAGATGGAGAAGTTGGAAACCCAGAGGATGGCCTAGAGACTGTAAAACTTGCCACCTCTGAGGATCCGATGGAAGGAACCTCTCAAAGGGGCCTTCCGGCCGCGGGGGCATCTCCCGAAGGAGCTACGGGTAAAGAGCCTCTTGGCCCGAAACTTGACAATCTGACTCCAATGAGTCAGTCATTAGATCCACAAAGCCCATGTTTCACACCCCAGAGAGACTTTACTAATGCTGAAAACCCCTCAAGGGTAGAGATGAAAACACCAGTTGAGACTGGATACTCCGCGGAGGAAGCCGAGGAGGACCAACCTCGGCGAAGTCAAAGAACCAGTCAGCCTCCCATGAGAATGGCGTACGATCAATTTGGGGCACCCCATTATGAGGCTCAGCAGTGGGCTCGGCATAGAATGCAATCTATGGTGGTACTGTTCAATGAAATGTGTAACCTAATTTAAGGGAGAAGGGCTGTGTAAATAAGTTCATACATGTAGGTAGTCCAGCGGGGACGTTGGATTCTGGAGAGGGGAGAATGTAAGGATGTGTACATATATGTGTGGGTTCCGCGCTGTTACTAATGCTGGAAGCGCCATACTGTTCTTTTGCCAGTAAGATCACTGTGTGAATAGCAAGGCTGCGCATGCGCGAGGAAAGCGCGCGAACGGCAACCAATCCGGCGGGACTTTGGGGGGTTGAACTCTGAACTGTGAACTGTGGAGGAGTCAGCTGAGGCTGGGGACCAATAGGGCGTGAGACTCTGGATAGGGAAGAGACAGGAAGCGTGTGGGCGGACACACGAGTGAGAGAGAGAAGGAGGAAGGTGGCGGAACCTCGTGTGTGCGAGTGGAGGGTCAGTGACCCTTCCGCTTAGGACAGATACATTCCCCAGCCCCCAGGAGTATAACCCCTGTCACTGTAGGGTGCCGCTTTTGTATGGACGGCCGTAGCATTTAGGGAAGCATCCCATTAGTGCTGGTTCAGCTGCAAGAGTTGCGGACGCCATCTTGGTCTGGAGAACAGACCGCACAGCAGAGCAGAGTGTCGGCGCAAGGCTGGAGCAACACTACGGACCCTTTGTGAAGTGGTGTGGTCACCGCAGTGACCGGGAGGTATTGTTAGTCATCAAGTGCACCTACACCGGTCACCAGGCGCTGATCCCGCCTCCCACTAACTAATTGGGGGCACTAGTGTGCCAGTAAACTATTCAATACAACTACTAGTTGCAGGACATACTCCTTGGAAGAGTGGCAGAGCCACCTGTGTACAGGACATTAACCCTATAAAGGTGTGGCCGAGCCACAGTGTGTAATGTTTGATTATAAAGTGTAAGGGTTCTATGCATGTTATGTGTACGCTGCATTATCGTATTAGTTAGTATCATAGTAAAAGGTTGCTTGTTGCACAATACAGTTGTTATGTTTCTTACTCAGGGCAGATTCTCTACAATGGGGATCCTGGGTAAGTGGAGGCGCTGCACCATGATAAGAGAGGGTAAGACCCCAGGTTCCCCAACAGCGGAGGCTTAGAGCTCCTGGAGCCACAGGTAAAACACAGCATTAGTAGCTCCTTTGTGCAGGGGTTCACAAAAAGGGCTACATGTGTTTAGTTTCAAATAATGTAATTCAGCAACATTGTGACAAATCTCCCTATTGCCTTACCCTCTTTAGCGCAACAAATTCATTCTCTGCAGCGATGCGCCTGCTGTTTTCTTCCTCATATCTGGGGAATTACAGGTTAGATTTTATCATATTGCAGGCTGTCTTTTCCTTCGGGAGGAATATTTATTATTATTATTATTATTATTATTTTTGCTGAGATATATTATGTATGATTTTATTAAACACATTAGTACATAAATACCCCATACTGAGGGTAAGTTAGTACTTACCTTCTCTTCATGTTTTCTGCGGTCTCCTCCATACTGTTCCTTTCTGCATCCAGGCGCGCTCTCTCACATGTTAGACTGTCCAGCTGTCTCCTGAGGTTACTGATAAAAGCCTCAAAGAGAGGTTCCATTTGACACCTCGCAGTGTTCTGATCCTGTAACAAAGCCCACTTGGTCTCAAGCATTTTATTCTGTTGCTCCAGAAATCGCACCTAAAGCAAGTAGGAGAAACAATAATAATCATAAAAATGTCCAAACATTCTCAGCAAAATATTCTGCAGTTTGCCTGGAAGATGCAGCAATAATGTTTTGTTTTAGCACCTAAGACAACGGGTTCTGTTACATATAAATGGGCTAAGAATATACTATTTAAGCCCTAACTGCCTCTGTAATTGTGTTACTTTGTATATTTCCGCATATGTTTGAGTTTAACACTGCAGCCAAGTAAGAAACATGCATCAAATGTGTGACACTGTCACTGGGTTGGAACCGCTGAGAAAGTGGCACATACAGTTCTTACTTACTGAGCAGCGTTATTCTATAAGGTCCCTTCTGGTGCTGGGAGACACCTTATGGTCTATTTAAGTGAAGATGTGTTATGGAATTGCACCACTTAGTAAATATGGGCCAGTACCATCAGTAAGAGCCACACCACAGTCTGTTCGCCTGTTTGATTAATGACACCGTCCCACTAAGTTACAGAAATATGAAGTGACCTTACATGATATACTGCAGCAACGTGAATGTTTTGACCCCACAGATTATTTTCCATATAACCGTCAGTAACTATGTATCTCCCTGTTGCATGTTGTGTCACACTGATTTCATGCTACACGTTCTCTAACCAGAGTTATTAGGACATATACATGCTACAGTCTGTCCCCATATATGTGTGATGTAACATGACCTTACCTTGTCAATAAAGGAGGCAAATTTGTTATTGAGACCCTTGATTTGATTCTTCTCATCAGTCCTCATTCTCTGGATGTTTGGGTCAATCTCCAAGTTGAGTGGTGACAGGAGACCTTGGTTCACGGTAACAGGGGTGATGCCTCCAGAGCAAAATGATCCCCCAATGCCATATCCACTACCAGATCCATATCCGTGTCCACTTCTCCCTGAATGGCAACTTCCACCTGAGATCTTATGTCCCCTGGAGCCAGCACTACAGGCACTTTTACTGCTAAAGCCAGACTTTGCCTGGTGACAAGAAGCGACTTTGTTAGAAGAATATGAGCAGATGCTGTGTGTGCCGCCATGCTTAGGTAATACAGCTGAGTGTGAGCTGGAGTGCTGGGGCCCAGAGCTGCAGTGGGTAGATTGATGAGGCATGCTGCTTCCTCTGTAGGGGGCGATATAGAGATAATAGGAAGTGCAGTCTGCACAGCAGGTGTAAAGTAGTCCTTTTCTTTTAGAACAGATACAGTATCTGCTCCTTTTATACTGGAAGTGGGTGTTGCCGCTCACGTAAAAGACCATTGTTATGATTGATGTTTGGTGGCATCATTTCCTCCTACTGTCATAGGGTACAATAACCCAGCCACATTATCAAAGCAGCAACGCTTTTACTAGTGGCTACCTATTTCCCCATAAAACATTGCATTAAATGTCTCATTTACAGAAACAATGTATGAGAGATTATAGAAAGAAGCCTCTGTGATAACATATAAATCAGTAATTATAATAGGAGTGGCCTTATTTAACATTTCTGTTGTGTTTTACTTACGCAAAAGTTCCTAATTTTCATGTGAAATCTCTGTGTGACAATGTATCCGGTTCTTTGCCCAAAACCTTTGCCCTGTGATTCCCATTTATAGAATGTCAGTAGGAGGAGTCACTGAGGAGTTACATGACGCGCATATTATAATTCATTGTATCTATTCTGTGTTTCTGTGTCATTTTATCACCTTTTACTAGCATCAAAATAATCTGCAAGGCCTGAGAGGACAGGATCAGTGACAGGGGATAGAGACAATGCTGGTGCCTTGGGCCCAGTGAGACATGTGGTCCGGGACATGGATCTGCAGTTCTTCAGCCTTCTGACTCTGCGGAACATTCTCCCTCACGGCCCTGGGTCGGCCGCACACATTTTCTCTGAGTTATTTCTCTCCCCCTTGACAAGAGGATGGATTGAACCTGTTTGTCATGTGTAGAGAGGATGGATTGAACCTGTTTGTCATGTGTAGAGAGGGGCAAAAACTCAACCCACAATTTATTTGGGACATTTTTGAAAATATTGGTTTTGTGATGGAATATTTGTAAAAATATATAATAGTATTTTGTAAATAAAATTAGAGAGGAGTATAATCAGAGTGCCTCTGTGACCTGTGAAACTCTGTGACGCTGCTGCTTTTCAGGTTATGGTGTGCCTGGTTCTGGTATTGGGGGTGAGACCGATCTGTTCCCAGGCAATCATTCTGGGAACTGAATTCCTACTTCCTAGCAGGCTTCTGAACACTGGAACAGGGATGCTGTTTTGTCTTAAAGACTTTTAGTTCAAATAAACAGTTGATTGAAACACCCTACCAGACCTGGAAACGAGGATGGGGTCTCCTCCTGTATGTCTGGTGCAGTGAGTGATTTAACCTCTTCACTCCCTCCACCTTTAGAGTGCTGTTCCAAACATGCTCGTTATTTTAAATATTCCCCCTTTCATGGGACAAAACCCGACCTTGCGGTGGAGTCTCCTAGACAATGGAGAGAACACATCCAAACATTGTCTAACCGTATTCTGTGCCTGTAATTTCTGGTCTAAGGAAAGATTCTCTCATAGTTTGACACCTTCCTGTTTTTGTTTGCCTGTGACTGCACATCTAACTCCTTATCTCCTGGAAGAAATTCTCTTACCAGGGCCCCTCTATTATAAAGTATTTCCTGAGCATTTTGTACACATAACATTTGTCTCCGTGGCCTTACAAATTTTGGTAGGAAATCCAACCCAGAATTTAATTTGAACCAGAACTTTTCTGCGGGAGACCAATCATTTCAACACCTATATTTTCAAAATTGATGCCTACACTTGGAATAGGTACCAAATTAAATTTGTTTTTCCCCTTTGGAAGCACTAACTGGTGCACGGGGGCAAGAAGCACCGAAATTCTCAGAAAAAGTTCCTTATAAAATACCAGCTAGAAGAATCTTGCCAGGAGGCATGCTAGGGGGTTTCCCAGTTTACTGCTGCCACCTGACTACTTTGGCACTTACACGTGTAACCCCCTGATTCTTTATAAATCCCAGACCTCTATGTGCAGTTTTGGTTGAAGAGGACACAGGTGACAGACTCCCAGTGACCGGTGCACTCAAACAGTGTCTCTCCATCACTGCCAGAGAACTTCTACTTCAATGTATTTCCCCTTTTTTTCTTCTTCTTTGACTTCCATTCCTTTTTTTTAATCTTTTGTGTCTTTCACAGTGTTTTACTTAAGAAGTGACCCTTGGATCTGGTTCTCCTTGCTTGATGCTGGTGCTGAATTTCACCGCTTTTCATTTATAATCTTTGAACATTCTGACTCTGGACCTTCATGGTTTTCCTTGGTGCAATGTGTTTTACCAAGTTTCGCTCGAGCTCCTCCCACTGTGCTTCTTCTTCCTGTCTGGCTTTTTGTGCCGCTAGCTCGGCCTGCCTCTGTCGCTCGAGTTTATCGAACTACTGCTGTTCCATCATGGTCTTCACCTCCACAACCCTGTGGAACCAGTTCTTCCATGCGTTGTGCTGTCTCCTCTGTGTCACTGGCAAGATCCGCTGCATCTGGCCCAGCATCATTGAGCTCCAGCACCTCAAACTTATTACATTTCTCAACCATTGTGACAGTTAGCCGTGGCATCTCTCATTTGCATTCAGCAAACTTGTAGCCTTGTGCTTCTCTTTCTGGATGCATTAATTTATTCTCACAAAACCACAGCTAGACAAACAGTGACGCCTCCCACATCGTGAGATAACGGACACATTCCTGCCTCATTCTAATTGCAGACAGCACCTTTATAGTGGTTGCTTTCATAGTTATTGCCGCACGTGGTATTCTCCCGTAGGTAAATTAGTGTGATAAACCCGCCACTCCTTCTCAAGTGTGGTTAATTCAAGACATTGGCTGCTTCTCCCGATGGTGCTTTTTGTGTGTCCCACTGAAGCTCGTCACCGGTTGCAATAACGTTGGTTAAATCTACCTTTCTTTTCCGCTAAACATATTCCTCACCTTACTCCAGAACACCAAAACTTTTCCCTTCTTACCTCCCCTTCTTAGCAGCATTTTCCCCTGTTATACGGCCCTGAATACCGTTTCCTACTTTTGATAAAAATGTAACTATCGCTATATTCAACGAAAATTCTCGGTCAGACATGATTTTGTGGAAACGTTATTCTAGTCTAAACTCCTTGTAAAATGTGTTTTCAGAAAATATATACTTTTATGGGGCTATTTTTCCTGTGATGGTGAGCACATTTTGCGTTTAGTGAGGATAAAGTTACAGGGGAAGAGCTTTATGCGATATTACTCATTTGGGGCCTTTTTTTGGCCAAAATGGAATGTGTATATATAACCCTTTCATTGCCTTAGCGGTTAGCGGCTACGGTAATGAAGTTGCCTGTAAATGCATTTGTTTTTGGATCGGATTCAAGCCGGGGGTCTCCGGTGGTGATATTAGCCGCTTCTCACCACCTTCTTGCCAACTTTTTGTGACGGGACGATTTGGAGAGGAATTCTCAATTCTAGAGTGCGGATCAGCCTTGATAAGCTGATCGTGGCTACTAGAATTGAGCGAGTTAGAAAAACTGCCAATAAGTGGCGAAAAGTGTCTTATCGCCGCGCATTTGGCGATTTTTTTTTGCAGAAAAAAAAATTGCCGAAAATGTGTCATATCGCAGAATTATCAGGGCTTGCTGAATATCAGTAGGCTTTTTAGCTGATAAGCTGCCGATAACTGATTTATCGGACCTTTCTGCATAGATATCACTCGCAATCAAGGGAGACAGGGCTATACTTTTTAGTTTTCATTCTAATGAAATAAATGCATTTTAGAGATATCTGGGAAAATAGTAAGAGTTTATTATTGTCATATTTATGACATATTATCTTGGTCACATGATATGCAATGTACCCGAAACAGATACCAATCCTCAATTTGTGCCGAAAAAATATATATATCATTTTTATACAGTAGGTACTGTACATACTGTATGAAGCGGGTCACAGGAATCATACTTCAACAAATGTATACAAAACGTTTGAACATGTGGGTGACCACACAGGTGGCAAACACTTGGCACTGAAGGGGTTAACGCTGGGTTGTTGGTCTTGGGATTGAATTCTCGTGTTGGGGGTGAGAGGCTCCGGGTCCCAGTCCTGTCCCACGACTCTGATCTCAGTTTATTAATGTCAGTAAATCAGATGTTTTTATTACAATATTTCCCCAGAACAGAAACCCGACGGGTAACTTCACAGTGGAACATAAGATGCAGACTGGGAAAGTAATAGCTATACAGAACAGAAATCCGTTCCTGATAAGAGGAGCTGCACATGGTGACTGGCCTATGAAGTGGACTCAGCAAATTCAGGCGCTGCTGAGACAGACGCTTTAACCAGCTAAGCCACGGCACAAGGTGCTGCCTCCATCCATCCCTACGTGATAAAGAATCTGTTATGTGTATCGTAATAATTATGCATTTTATTCCGATAGTGCTGCTAATATGTACAGTGTTTTACAGTTCTCTAAAACAGCAAGAAAAGGAAGCGCATGATCCTGCACAGCAGGTTCAGCATTTGCTGGAAGCTATGCTACTTCCTAGAGCTCTCGCTGCTGTAACGGTCGCAGCACATACTAATCATACAGACAGATTTCCCAAGGGTAATGCATTTGCAGATTCCACCGCCAAACAGGCAGCCTCAAGGCCATACGTAGAAGCCTATGCATTATTACAGCACGATGATCCAAAAAACGTATATCATTACCTTTGGATTTAACTTTTTTTTACAAGGACTTGACTGG
Organism: Ascaphus truei; assembly: GCF_040206685.1. Lineage (NCBI taxonomy): Eukaryota > Metazoa > Chordata > Amphibia > Anura > Ascaphidae > Ascaphus > Ascaphus truei. The sequence continues at coordinate 6,003,264 of NC_134487.1, forward strand.
GGAGATACTCGCTGACTGGACAAAACAAGGTTATCAACAGATAGGAGATTTCTGGTACGGCCCAAATAACAAACCAGTCTTACCTCCCTCTTTGGAACCATATATTTTGCGAATGGCGCACGGGTTATCCCATTCAGTTAAGGGGAGTATGCTGATATCAGTGAAATGAAGGGTACAAAATGATTGTACCCCAAAGAAAATTCACTTAAATGCACACGACTAGTTAAAAAAAACTTTTATTTATTATTACTTAAAACATATATTACCGAGAGTGAATAACTGTGTTTAAAAATAAATTAAATCAAATAACACATGCACCAGAGTCCCTCTCATATATAAACACTCCTACTCAGTACATAGTGGTAGGGTGATGAGGGCTAAATGCTGCAATCAGCAAGGTGGAAAACCACCAGATCAGTGGATAGCACAATTAGTGTGGTGATGGTGTTAACAGTGGAGAGATTAGTGGTAGATATTACAGCACTACTTTGATTTCATCACCAATAGAGTACTTAGTATTTAATATAATGTGTCACAATGACAGGGTGCTACCGAGAAGTTGCTAATAAGCACATAAGTATCATTGGATCCCTTGTAGCACTGGGTGAAGGTGAAATTCCCTCCCTGGTGGAATACACTAAAACTCCAACATATATAGGCTATGAACACTGACAAGCTGCTAACACTGTACTAACGGAGCCTAATGACGACATCACGTGCCCAACGCACGTTTCCCTCCAGCTACGGAGCTTCGTCAGGGACAATTTTGCAGTGGAGAGGGAGCAGAACTTATTTATAGCCCGTCATCTCCATAGCGACGCTAATCAAGGTCCGCCATTGCGCATGCGCATATACACCTTGTAATATAATAAAACCGACCAAATCTAAATGATAGAGGGCATAGGTACCATCAATCCAAAGAATACAGTGTGGCAAATTACCCTTGATAATGTCCGGCAGCCATTACGATCAAGTCTATTGAAATGTGGCAACTTTCAAACCGAACTTGCCCTATAACGCTATCGCACATGCGTGGGGAAATAGATTCTTGCCGTAGTACCAAGAGTCCCCTTCTAGCCATTGCGCATGCGTCCCTAGCGGTCAGTTCCTCGCTGGAATGCGCAAGTGTGAGCAGATAGACTCTACTCTCCTAATACATAGCGCAATGAATGGTTTACACGGCGCATGTGCACGGAGATAGAGCCTGCAATTACATTCACTCTAAAGATAGAACTGAGAGGCTTTAACCAGGGATAATGCCATTGCAACTAATAGTGGTACTGTACCTATAACAACGCCACACAGATTTAATGCTAACATATGGCTTCCCTCAATATAAATACGCAATGGTGTCAGCAGAGTACAGTGACGATGACTAGAATTAAATAAAATAATATAAATACACGCTAATAATTTGTTATTTTATGAAAAGATCTTATCACAGTACGTAGCATGTATACATCAGTTACACACAGAAATAAACCAAACAGGTTTATATCTCTAGTAGTATAGTCACTAATTATGGTATAATTTTATTACAGCATTTACTAAATATAGTCAATACCATTGACAAGTAAAACAGGCAGATAGTACAGAATTCACTTAAACTGGTCAGAAGCTAATACTGTAACTGTAATAGAGAAATGGTTAAATCAATCCAGACAGAGATCCGGATATATGATTTCAAATAAAGGGGGTGTGACAGGGTGAAGTTAACCCCTATCAGTTATGCCTGGGAAACATATGTCTGAGTGCTTCATCCAGCACTCATAAGGGTTAACTCAGGTGGAAGCTAGGTAATCATGATGTAAGCTGACACCTGAGAGCCAGCAAGGTAGATAAGGATCTTGTTACCAGCAGTAGCTGCCTGTCTCAGATGAGAGCACATGGATAGATGTGCTGCTAGCCAGAAGGATACAGCACACTACTTACTGCAGCCAAAGTAAGATTTCTTTCATTTGTTTGCATGACTGCTTAAAAAGACTCTTACGGTTTGGGTATGGTTTAGCCAGCCAGCCTGCTAGCTAGGACTGCTGTGTTAGTCAGTTTTCTCCCAACGTGGAGCAGGATTTATTTGCTTAAAGGGACAGCGTACCCGCATGTTATGTTGCTGTGGAGAAATAAAGCCACTGAACGTTTTCATTTATCCTGAAACTACACGTGTGGACTGTTCCCTGACCTCGGCTACAGGCCGTCCTGCCACAGGTGGTGTCAGAAGTGGGATGTTGGACGGGCCCTGTATCTGAAGGGCCACACACACACACAGAAGGGGAAAAAAAAATGGAGACAATTTTTCTCAGTTCCTTGAGCAACAGCTCCAGCTAGCAGAGAAACAAGCTGAGCAACAGGCCCAGCAATCTGAGCGACAGGCCCGGCGAGAGGAAAAGCTACTCCAATTGCTGGCCGAAGGCCCAGCCCCAGGCAGACCAGGGATTCCAAATAACCCACCAGTGATGCTGCATAAAATGAAGCCAAACAAAGACCCAGAGGCATTTCTCCTCACTTTTGAAAGGGTAGCCACGGCCCACGGCTGGACAGTTGATCGCTGGGTAATGACTCTGGCTCTACTCCTCATAGGGGAAGCTCAGGCAGCCTACCAGGCTCTTCCAGCAGACAAGGCCATGGACTATCAGCAACTAAAGGCTGCTATTCTGGATCGCCTAGGCCTCACTCCAGAGACCTACCGACGGCGGTTCCGGACAGTTAAATATACAAACAGAGACAGACCCCGGGTCGTAGCCCACCGCTTAGTAGACATATGTACCAGGTGGATACAACCGGAAAAACATGACAAGGCAGAGATCCTTGAACAGTTTGTGCTTGAGCAGTTCATACAGATACTGCCCCCCTCCTCCCGCTCCTGGGTAAAAAGACACGCTGCATTTTCCCTGGATTCATCGGTCCGCTTGGTGGAAAACTTCCTGGGCGACGACACCCAACAGGATAGCTGGGAACGGCCGGTGCAAACACCAGTTGCTACCGGTGATGTTAGAGGCAGGAGAGCAGACAATCGAGGGGTCTACAACCCGCCAGCTTGGGAGATCCAGTCAACCCGATCGGAAGACCCTTTCCCATCTCGGAGGGTTCCTCGTACAAACTCCCGCAGAGATGCCCATCCTGGGTCCGAGGCCACTGGATCACTCAAGGGAGGCCGCCACCCACAGTATTCCCCGAGAACCTGGACTCCTGTCACCCACCCGGTGGAGAGGATAACCCCACCAACCAGAAGGGAGGACCCCATCCAACAGCGGAGAGGTCCAAACACCGAGCCCCGTCGAGAGCTTCCGCTGACGACCGAGGTTGCGGATTCAGGAGATGATGAGATGGACTGTTCATATGGCAGAACCACTGCCACAGCTTGTCTCCGAGGGGACCACAATCCGTGGTTAGTCCCAGCATCTCTGGAGGGGACAAAAGTAAACGCCATGCTGGACTCGGGCTCTGGAAAAACCCTGATCCTAGAGGGCCTAATTCCAAGCAATAGACTATCTTATGACTCTCCTTGGAATATCGAGTGTATCCATGGGGATATGGAAGTATGAAGACGGTCAGCACAAAACTCATGGACCTCACGATGTTGATGGATCAGGATAAAGTTGAATAAAAATGGAGTAAAAAAAGGAATGAAGCACAGTATTAATGTATATCATCCACATGTGCGGAGGATGGGAGGGGGGGGAGGGGGGTGTGGGTGGAGGATGGGAGGGATGAGAGTGGAATTCCACTAAATACAATCAATGAAACATAGACATATAGTTTCAATGACTCACACTGGCTTGTGTGAGACTTCGCCCTCAACGCAGACTGTAGTTTGGTAAGTGCAGACTCCTATAATGGAGTCACAGTAAACATAAAACTCACACGGCCTAATGTGAGTTCTTGCCCTCAGAGGGTGATGTCAGCCTGTATAGGTGATGTGGAATCGTCACAGCAAAAAATCTCCCAATAGGTGTGGTGTGTGAGTGGCTCCTCTCCCCGTTGCCCAAAGACCAAAAATGTGTGCAAAACCAGGGTTAGCAATATAACAAGTCTTTATTGGTAACAGGTGAAATATGAACATAGACAAGCATGGACGTTATAAAAACATAAACGTTATAAAACAAGGTGGACAAAATGAATAAACAGAAAGCACTGTTCTACTTGGCCGAGACTGGCCCTACCTCGAAACATTGTTGGCCCCTACTCCTACGGAGCCTACTTCTCTGGTACCGGAGAAGCCCGGAGACTTGTTCCCTTTTTCCCCAGAGATTTTTCCCCGTAGACACCATGTCCCAAAGACACGTAAACAGAGACGTGCGGAAAAAGAGGACTGGTTAAGTGAGTCATTGAAACTATATGTCTATGTTTCATTGATTGTATTTAGTGGAATTCCACTCTCATCCCTCCCACCTTATCCTCCACCCACACCCCCCCCCCTCCCATCCTCCGCACATGTGGATGATATACATTAATACTGTGCTTTATTCCATTTTTTACTCCATTTTAATTCAACTTTATCCTGATCCATCAACATCGTGAGGTCCATGAGTTTTGCGCTGACCGTCTTCATACTTCCATTTGCCACGTTAAGAAGGACACGGGGTTCCCTTCTTCAAGGTCAAGCAGCAGCCAAAAAACCCATCAAAAGGGCCAGTATATATTTTTATACTCTTTTACACCGCAACATAATTTTCACATTTTTTAATATTTTAATACAGTACAGGCATTGTAACATTTTTCAGCCAAACATCCCAGGGAGCGCCCCAGTCCAAACATTCACTGAGCCTATCCATGGGGATACAAAGAGATACCCGACGGCGAACATTCTACTGCGTATCCAGGATCAAGAGGCTAGCCTACTAGTGGGAGTTGCTCCCTGGCTACCTGCTCCTGTTCTACTTGGCCGAGACTGGCCCTACCTCGAAACATTGTTGGCCCCTACTCCTACGGAGCCTACTTCTCTGGTACCGGAGAAGCCCGGAGACTTGTTCCCCTTTTTCCCCAGAGATTTTTCCCCGTAGACACCATGTCCCAAAGACACGTAAACAGAGATGTGCGGAAAAAGAGGACTGGTTAAGAAAGTCTGGGACTCTTGGTAACATTAGTCAGCCCAAAGGACTGCAGGTCATGGCCGGGGATGACCAGGGTGGGGAACAGATAGATACGGGAATTTTGCCAGACCTGGATCTTCCTGACTTCCGTCAGAAGCAGAGGGAGGACCCAGCTCTGGCTAGACAATATGAGAAGGTGGTACAGGTCAACAACAAGATAATGGATGAACAGGGTGTAAAAGTGTTTCCACATTTTGAACTGTTGAATGACATTCTATATCGTGTGAATAAGGTTACACAAACAGGGGAGGTCATTCGACAGATGCTAGTCCCTAAAGGGTTGATTAAAACGGTGTTCACCCTACCCCATCCCATGGGGTGGTCATTTGGGCAGAGATAAAACCACGGACCGCATCTCGTCCCGGTTTTACTGGCCAGGCATACATGGTGACATCATGAAACTATGTGAGACATGTCCTGAATGCCAGTTAACTAGCCAAAAAGGACAGAAGCCGACGCCCTTGGTTCCTCTGCCCTTGGTAGCCGTCCCATTCGAGAGAATTGGGGTAGATCTGGTCAGACCTTTAGAACCCTCTGCGAAGGGACATAAATTTATACTCGTTGTGGTAGATTATGCCACCAGATATCCTGAGGCCTTCCCTCTGAGATCAGCCACTGCTAAACAGGTTGCTCACAGGCTGTTAGAACTGTTCTCTAGGGTAGGACTTCCCCAAGTAATGTTAACTGACCAGGGAACAAATTTCATGGCAAAGTTAATGCAGGATGTCCTGAAGTTATTGGAGGTAAAATCCGTCTGGACCTCAGTCTACCATCCTCAGACTGATGGATTGGTAGAGAGGTTTAACCGTACTTTAAAAACCATGCTTAGGAAGTTTGTGGACATTGAAAAGCGAGCTTGGGATGAACTTCTCCCTTTCCTGTTGTTTGCGGTACGAGAAGTTCCCCAATCATCCACAGGCTTCTCCCCGTTTGAGCTCCTATATGGACGCCAACCTCGGGGTATTCTCGACCTACTGAAGGAATACTGGGAGGAGGAGCCCTCCCCCTCCAAGAATACCCTTCAGTATGTCATAGACCTTAGAAACCGCCTAGACATGATAGGTCGGTTTGCTAAGGAAAACCTCAAATCTGCCCAAGAACGTCAAGAGAGGCAGTACAACCAAAATGCTCGCTTGAGGGTCTTCCAACCGTGGGACCAAGTGATACTACTACTACCGACATCAGAGAGTAAACTCCTTGCGAAGTGGCACGGTCCTTTCCAAGTTCTCCGCCGCACCGGGGAGGTGAACTATGAGATCTCTCAACCAGGGTCCAGGAAGGGTAAACAAATCTACCACGTGAACCTCCTGAAACCCTGGAAAACGATGAGATCGCTGTTCATCCACACTCGGGAAGGAGAGACGGATTTGGGTCCGCAGCTTCCAAAGGGTAGTACGTACAATGACCATCAGGTTCCCATGGGAGGGCAGTTAACAATGGAACAAAGGTCAGACCTACTAGAATTATGTGACCAGTTCCCAGATGTTTTTTCGGAGCTGCCAGGGCAGACTAATTTAGTGTCCCATAGGATTGAGACAGAACCTGGCGTAAAAGTACGGCCCCGTCCCTATAGATTGCCAGAGGGCCGAAAAGACCTGGTAGAGAGGGAGATAATAGACATGTTGGAATTGGGCATGATCGAGGAGTCCCACAGCGAATGGTGTAGCCCTATCGTGTTGGTCCCTAAACCAGATGGGAAGGTGAGGTTTTGCGTGGATCTGCGAAAGGTAAATGCTGTATCCAGATTTGATGCATATCCAATGCCTAGGGTGGATGAATTGCTTGACTCGCTTGGTAAAGCAGAGTATATCTCTACCCTAGATCTCACGAAAGGATATTGGCAGATACCTCTAGCGGAAGAATCTACACTGGCGACACACTTTATTCGAGCTCGGCTAGTCCCACGAATTCGGGTATATCCGGGTGTATTGAGGTTTGTGACTGTTTTCTGCCCGAGTGCATTGAGGTATTTTCCAGGCAGGGATTGAAGCATTTTATTCCCGCTGGCTGCAATACTGCACAGTATATATATATATACTGCATTACAATTCATGAATTTATGCCATCTGGTAGACACGCGAAGCATTGCAGCCTATTAAATCCTAATCATTATCATTTAACAGATCAGCCGCCCGTCAGCCAGGCATGAACCCAGGCTGGGAAGGCAAACGCAACGGGGCTTGTCGGAGGTGAGGAGCGGCGCATTCCAGGTATCTGCCAGGTACATACTGGGTATTTGCTCGAATAAAGTGTGTCGGTGCAGTAAATGCAAAACTGCCTTCGCCACCCCTCTCGGGTTATACCAATTCGTCACTATGCCATTTGGGTTACATGGGGCTCCAGCCACATTCCAAAGGTTAATGGAAGAGGTACTACGACCCCATAGGGCATATGCCGCGGCCTACTTGGATGACATTGTCATCTATAGCAGACACTGGCAGTCTCATATAAAAAGGTTAAGGGCAGTCCTAACGTCCTTAAGAGAAGCAGGGCTCACTGCAAATCCAAAAAAATGTGCCCTGGGTAAATCCACTACAAACTATTTGGGCTATGCCGTTGGGGGAGGGATAGTAAGGCCACTAGCTAGCAAGGTGGCCGCCATAAAGGAAGTCCCCACCCCACAGACAAAGACACAGGTCCACTCCCTTTTGGGGTTAGCAGGGTATTACCGGCGGTTTATCCCCAATTTTTCAGAAATATCTGCACCCCTAACAGATCTTACAAAAAGGAGTGCCCCGACCCAATTTAAATGGTCTTGGGAGTGCCAAGACGCCTTTGACATGCTAAAAAAGTGCCTGTCAGAGGACCCCGCTCTTCGGAGCCCAGATTTTAAAGAGCCCTTCATCATCCAGACGAATGCCTCAGAGGTAGGACTGGGAGCAGTGCTGTCTCAGCAATTTGATGGTGTTGAACACCCCATACTGTTCATGAGCCGGAAGCTGTTCCCAAGGGAAGTGAGGTATTCCGTTTTTGAGAAGGAGTGCCTCGCTGTAAAATGGGCAATTGAGGCCTTGAGACATTATGTCGCCGGAGTACACTTCACCCTGGTCACTGACCATGCGCCCTTGAAGTGGTTAAACACCATGAAGGATACAAATCCAAGGTTGACCAGGTGGTATATGGCCCTCCAACCCTTCTCTTTTGATATTCAGCATAGACCTGGAAAAGACCATGGAAATGCTGATTTTTTGTCAAGAGAAGGAGTGGAGGGTCGGGCTTCAGCTGTGTGGGACACTAGCCACACACAAACATTCACTGAGCTTATCCATGGGGATACAAAGAGATAACCGACGGTGAACATTCTACTGCGTATCCAGGATCAAGAGGCTAGCCTACTAGTGGGAGTTGCTCCCTGGCTACCTGCTCCTGTTCTACTTGGCCGAGACTGGCCCTACCTCGAAACATTGTTGGCCCCTACTCCTACGGAGCCTACTTCTCTGGTACCGGAGAAGCCCGGAGACTTGTTCCCTTTTTCCCCAGAGATTTTTCCCCGTAGACACCATGTCCCAAAGACACGTAAACAGAGACGTGCGGAAAAAGAGGACTGGTTAAGAAAGTCTGGGACTCTTGGTAACATTAGTCAGCCCAAAGGACTGCAGGTCATGGCCGGGGATGACCAGGGTGGGGAACAGATAGATACGGGAATTTTGCCAGACCTGGATCTTCCTGACTTCCGTCAGAAGCAGAGGGAGGACCCAGCTCTGGCTAGACAATATGAGAAGGTGGTACAGGTCAACAACAAGATAATGGATGACCAGGGTGTAAAAGTGTTTCCACATTTTGAACTGTTGAATGACATTCTATATCGTGTGAATAAGGTTACACAAACAGGGGAGGTCATTCGACAGATGCTAGTCCCTAAAGGGTTGATTAAAACAGTGTTCACCCTACCCCATCCCATGGGGTGGTCATTTGGGCAGAGATAAAACCACGGACCGCATCTCGTCCCGGTTTTACTGGCCAGGCATACATGGTGACATCATGAAACTATGTGAGACATGTCCTGAATGCCAGTTAACTAGCCAAAAAGGACAGAAGCCGACGCCCTTGGTTCCTCTGCCCTTGGTAGCCGTCCCATTCGAGAGAATTGGGGTAGATCTGGTCAGACCTTTAGAACCCTCTGCGAAGGGACATAAATTTATACTCGTTGTGGTAGATTATGCCACCAGATATCCTGAGGCCTTCCCTCTGAGATCAGCCACTGCTAAACAGGTTGCTCACAGGCTGTTAGAACTGTTCTCTAGGGTAGGACTTCCCCAAGTAATGTTAACTGACCAGGGAACAAATTTCATGGCAAAGTTAATGCAGGATGTCCTGAAGTTATTGGAGGTAAAATCCGTCTGGACCTCAGTCTACCATCCTCAGACTGATGGATTGGTAGAGAGGTTTAACCGTACTTTAAAAACCATGCTTAGGAAGTTTGTGGACATTGAAAAGCGAGCTTGGGATGAACTTCTCCCTTTCCTGTTGTTTGCGGTACGAGAAGTTCCCCAATCATCCACAGGCTTCTCCCCGTTTGAGCTCCTATATGGACGCCAACCTCGGGGTATTCTCGACCTACTGAAGGAATACTGGGAGGAGGAGCCCTCCCCCTCCAAGAATACCCTTCAGTATGTCATAGACCTTAGAAACCGCCTAGACATGATAGGTCGGTTTGCTAAGGAAAACCTCAAATCTGCCCAAGAACGTCAAGAGAGGCAGTACAACCAAAATGCTCGCTTGAGGGTCTTCCAACCGTGGGACCAAGTGATACTACTACTACCGACATCAGAGAGTAAACTCCTTGCGAAGTGGCACGGTCCTTTCCAAGTTCTCCGCCGCACCGGGGAGGTGAACTATGAGATCTCTCAACCAGGGTCCAGGAAGGGTAAACAAATCTACCACGTGAACCTCCTGAAACCCTGGAAAACGATGAGATCGCTGTTCATCCACACTCGGGAAGGAGAGACGGATTTGGGTCCGCAGCTTCCAAAGGGTAGTACGTACAATGACCATCAGGTTCCCATGGGAGGGCAGTTAACAATGGAACAAAGGTCAGACCTACTAGAATTATGTGACCAGTTCCCAGATGTTTTTTCGGAGCTGCCAGGGCAGACTAATTTAGTGTCCCATAGGATTGAGACAGAACCTGGCGTAAAAGTACGGTCCCGTCCCTATAGATTGCCAGAGGGCCGAAAAGACCTGGTAGAGAGGGAGATAATAGACATGTTGGAATTGGGCGTGATCGAGGAGTCCCACAGCGAATGGTGTAGCCCTATCGTGTTGGTCCCTAAACCAGATGGGAAGGTGAGGTTTTGCGTGGATCTGCGAAAGGTAAATGCTGTATCCAGATTTGATGCATATCCAATGCCTAGGGTGGATGAATTGCTTGACTCGCTTGGTAAAGCAGAGTATATCTCTACCCTAGATCTCACGAAAGGATATTGGCAGATACCTCTAGCGGAAGAATCTACACTGGCGACACACTTTATTCGAGCTCGGCTAGTCCCACGAATTCGGGTATAACCGGGTGTATTGAGGTTTGTGACTGTTTTCTGCCCGAGTGCATTGAGGTATTTTCCAGGCAGGGATTGAAGCATTTTATTCCCGTTGGCTGCAATACTGCACAGTATATATATATATACTGCATTACAATTCATGAATTTATGCCATCTGGTAGACACGCGAAGCATTGCAGCCTATTAAATCCTAATCATTATCATTTAACAGATCAGCCGCCCGTCAGCCAGGCATGAACCCAGGCTGGGAAGGCAAACGCAACGGGGCTTGTCAGAGGTGAGGAGCGGCGCATTCCAGGTATCTGCCAGGTACATACTGGGTATTTGCTCGAATAAAGTGTGTCGGTGCAGTAAATGCAAAACTGCCTTCGCCACCCCTCTCGGGTTATACCAATTCGTCACTATGCCATTTGGGTTACATGGGGCTCCAGCCACATTCCAAAGGTTAATGGAAGAGGTACTACGACCCCATAGGGCATATGCCGCGGCCTACTTGGATGACATTGTCATCTATAGCAGACACTGGCAGTCTCATATAAAAAGGTTAAGGGCAGTCCTAACGTCCTTAAGAGAAGCAGGGCTCACTGCAAATCCAAAAAAATGTGCCCTGGGTAAATCCACTACAAACTATTTGGGCTATGCCGTTGGGGGAGGGATAGTAAGGCCACTAGCTAGCAAGGTGGCCGCCATAAAGGAAGTCCCCACCCCACAGACAAAGACACAGGTCCACTCCCTTTTGGGGTTAGCAGGGTATTACCGGCGGTTTATCCCCAATTTTTCAGAAATATCTGCACCCCTAACAGATCTTACAAAAAGGAGTGCCCCGACCCAATTTAAATGGTCTTGGGAGTGCCAAGACGCCTTTGACATGCTAAAAAAGTGCCTGTCAGAGGACCCCGCTCTTCGGAGCCCAGATTTTAAAGAGCCCTTCATCATCCAGACGAATGCCTCAGAGGTAGGACTGGGAGCAGTGCTGTCTCAGCAATTTGATGGTGTTGAACACCCCATACTGTTCATGAGCCGGAAGCTGTTCCCAAGGGAAGTGAGGTATTCCGTTTTTGAGAAGGAGTGTCTCGCTGTAAAATGGGCAATTGAGGCCTTGAGACATTATGTCGCCGGAGTACACTTCACCCTGGTCACTGACCATGCGCCCTTGAAGTGGTTAAACACCATGAAGGATACAAATCCAAGGTTGACCAGGTGGTATATGGCCCTCCAACCCTTCTCTTTTGATATTCAGCATAGACCTGGAAAAGACCATGGAAATGCTGATTTTTTGTCAAGAGAAGGAGTGGAGGGTCGGGCTTCAGCTGTGTGGGACACTAGCCACACACAAACATTCACTGAGCTTATCCATGGGGATACAAAGAGATAACCGACGGTGAACATTCTACTGCGTATCCAGGATCAAGAGGCTAGCCTACTAGTGGGAGTTGCTCCCTGGCTACCTGCTCCTGTTCTACTTGGCCGAGACTGGCCCTACCTCGAAACATTGTTGGCCCCTACTCCTACGGAGCCTACTTCTCTGGTACCGGAGAAGCCCGGAGACTTGTTCCCTTTTTCCCCAGAGATTTTTCCCCGTAGACACCATGTCCCAAAGACACGTAAACAGAGACGTGCGGAAAAAGAGGACTGGTTAAGAAAGTCTGGGACTCTTGGTAACATTAGTCAGCCCAAAGGACTGCAGGTCATGGCCGGGGATGACCAGGGTGGGGAACAGATAGATACGGGAATTTTGCCAGACCTGGATTTTCCTGACTTCCGTCAGAAGCAGAGGGAGGACCCAGCTCTGGCTAGACAATATGAGAAGGTGGTACAGGTCAACAACAAGATAATGGATGAACAGGGTGTAAAAGTGTTTCCACATTTTGAACTGTTGAATGACATTCTATATCGTGTGAATAAGGTTACACAAACAGGGGAGGTCATTCGACAGATGCTAGTCCCTAAAGGGTTGATTAAAACGGTGTTCACCCTACCCCATCCCATGGGGTGGTCATTTGGGCAGAGATAAAACCACGGACCGCATCTCGTCCCGGTTTTACTGGCCAGGCATACATGGTGACATCATGAAACTATGTGAGACATGTCCTGAATGCCAGTTAACTAGCCAAAAAGGACAGAAGCCGATGCCCTTGGTTCCTCTGCCCTTGGTAGCCGTCCCATTCGAGAGAATTGGGGTAGATCTGGTCAGACCTTTAGAACCCTCTGCGAAGGGACATAAATTTATACTCGTTGTGGTAGATTATGCCACCAGATATCCTGAGGCCTTCCCTCTGAGATCAGCCACTGCTAAACAGGTTGCTCACAGGCTGTTAGAACTGTTCTCTAGGGTAGGACTTCCCCAAGTAATGTTAACTGACCAGGGAACAAATTTCATGGCAAAGTTAATGCAGGATGTCCTGAAGTTATTGGAGGTAAAATCCGTCTGGACCTCAGTCTACCATCCTCAGACTGATGGATTGGTAGAGAGGTTTAACCGTACTTTAAAAACCATGCTTAGGAAGTTTGTGGACATTGAAAAGCGAGCTTGGGATGAACTTCTCCCTTTCCTGTTGTTTGCGGTACGAGAAGTTCCCCAATCATCCACAGGCTTCTCCCCGTTTGAGCTCCTATATGGACGCCAACCTCGGGGTATTCTCGACCTACTGAAGGAATACTGGGAGGAGGAGCCCTCCCCCTCCAAGAATACCCTTCAGTATGTCATAGACCTTAGAAACCGCCTAGACATGATAGGTCGGTTTGCTAAGGAAAACCTCAAATCTGCCCAAGAACGTCAAGAGAGGCAGTACAACCAAAATGCTCGCTTGAGGGTCTTCCAACCGTGGGACCAAGTGATACTACTACTACCGACATCAGAGAGTAAACTCCTTGCGAAGTGGCACGGTCCTTTCCAAGTTCTCCGCCGCACCGGGGAGGTGAACTATGAGATCTCTCAACCAGGGTCCAGGAAGGGTAAACAAATCTACCACGTGAACCTCCTGAAACCCTGGAAAACGATGAGATCGCTGTTCATCCACACTCGGGAAGGAGAGACGGATTTGGGTCCGCAGCTTCCAAAGGGTAGTACGTACAATGACCATCAGGTTCCCATGGGAGGGCAGTTAACAATGGAACAAAGGTCAGACCTACTAGAATTATGTGACCAGTTCCCAGATGTTTTTTCGGAGCTGCCAGGGCAGACTAATTTAGTGTCCCATAGGATTGAGACAGAACCTGGCGTAAAAGTACGGTCCCGTCCCTATAGATTGCCAGAGGGCCGAAAAGACCTGGTAGAGAGGGAGATAATAGACATGTTGGAATTGGGCATGATCGAGGAGTCCCACAGCGAATGGTGTAGCCCTATCGTGTTGGTCCCTAAACCAGATGGGAAGGTGAGGTTTTGCGTGGATCTGCGAAAGGTAAATGCTGTATCCAGATTTGATGCATATCCAATGCCTAGGGTGGATGAATTGCTTGACTCGCTTGGTAAAGCAGAGTATATCTCTACCCTAGATCTCACGAAAGGATATTGGCAGATACCTCTAGCGGAAGAATCTACACTGGCGACACACTTTATTCGAGCTCGGCTAGTCCCACGAATTCGGGTATACCCGGGTGTATTGAGGTTTGTGACTGTTTTCTGCCCGAGTGCATTGAGGTATTTTCCAGGCAGGGATTGAAGCATTTTATTCCCGCTGGCTGCAATACTGCACAGTATATATATATATATACTGCATTACAATTCATGAATTTATGCCATCTGGTAGACACGCGAAGCATTGCAGCCTATTAAATCCTAATCATTATCATTTAACAGATCAGCCGCCCGTCAGCCAGGCATGAACCCAGGCTGGGAAGGCAAACGCAACGGGGCTTGTCGGAGGTGAGGAGCGGCGCATTCCAGGTATCTGCCAGGTACATACTGGGTATTTGCTCGAATAAAGTGTGTCGGTGCAGTAAATGCAAAACTGCCTTCGCCACCCCTCTCGGGTTATACCAATTCGTCACTATGCCATTTGGGTTACATGGGGCTCCAGCCACATTCCAAAGGTTAATGGAAGAGGTACTACGACCCCATAGGGCATATGCCGCGGCCTACTTGGATGACATTGTCATCTATAGCAGACACTGGCAGTCTCATATAAAAAGGTTAAGGGCAGTCCTAACGTCCTTAAGAGAAGCAGGGCTCACTGCAAATCCAAAAAAATGTGCCCTGGGTAAATCCACTACAAACTATTTGGGCTATGCCGTTGGGGGAGGGATAGTAAGGCCACTAGCTAGCAAGGTGGCCGCCATACAGGAAGTCCCCACCCCACAGACAAAGACACAGGTCCACTCCCTTTTGGTGTTAGCAGGGTATTACCGGCGGTTTATCCCCAATTTTTCAGAAATATCTGCACCCCTAACAGATCTTACAAAAAGGAGTGCCCCGACCCAATTTAAATGGTCTTGGGAGTGCCAAGACGCCTTTGACATGCTAAAAAAGTGCCTGTCAGAGGACCCCGCTCTTCGGAGCCCAGATTTTAAAGAGCCCTTCATCATCCAGACGAATGCCTCAGAGGTAGGACTGGGAGCAGTGCTGTCTCAGCAATTTGATGGTGTTGAACACCCCATACTGTTCATGAGCCGGAAGCTGTTCCCAAGGGAAGTGAGGTATTCCGTTTTTGAGAAGGAGTGCCTCGCTGTAAAATGGGCAATTGAGGCCTTGAGACATTATGTCGCCGGAGTACACTTCACCCTGGTCACTGACCATGCGCCCTTGAAGTGGTTAAACACCATGAAGGATACAAATCCAAGGTTGACCAGGTGGTATATGGCCCTCCAACCCTTCTCTTTTGATATTCAGCATAGACCTGGAAAAGACCATGGAAATGCTGATTTTTTGTCAAGAGAAGGAGTGGAGGGTCGGGCTTCAGCTGTGTGGGACACTAGCCACACACAAACATTCACTGAGCTTATCCATGGGGATACAAAGAGATAACCGACGGTGAACATTCTACTGCGTATCCAGGATCAAGAGGCTAGCCTACTAGTGGGAGTTGCTCCCTGGCTACCTGCTCCTGTTCTACTTGGCCGAGACTGGCCCTACCTCGAAACATTGTTGGCCCCTACTCCTACGGAGCCTACTTCTCTGGTACCGGAGAAGCCCGGAGACTTGTTCCCTTTTTCCCCAGAGATTTTTCCCCGTAGACACCATGTCCCAAAGACACGTAAACAGAGACGTGCGGAAAAAGAGGACTGGTTAAGAAAGTCTGGGACTCTTGGTAACATTAGTCAGCCCAAAGGACTGCAGGTCATGGCCGGGGATGACCAGGGTGGGGAACAGATAGATACGGGAATTTTGCCAGACCTGGATCTTCCTGACTTCCGTCAGAAGCAGAGGGAGGACCCAGCTCTGGCTAGACAATATGAGAAGGTGGTACAGGTCAACAACAAGATAATGGATGACCAGGGTGTAAAAGTGTTTCCACATTTTGAACTGTTGAATGACATTCTATATCGTGTGAATAAGGTTACACAAACAGGGGAGGTCATTCGACAGATGCTAGTCCCTAAAGGGTTGATTAAAACAGTGTTCACCCTACCCCATCCCATGGGGTGGTCATTTGGGCAGAGATAAAACCACGGACCGCATCTCGTCCCGGTTTTACTGGCCAGGCATACATGGTGACATCATGAAACTATGTGAGACATGTCCTGAATGCCAGTTAACTAGCCAAAAAGGACAGAAGCCGACGCCCTTGGTTCCTCTGCCCTTGGTAGCCGTCCCATTCGAGAGAATTGGGGTAGATCTGGTCAGACCTTTAGAACCCTCTGCGAAGGGACATAAATTTATACTCGTTGTGGTAGATTATGCCACCAGATATCCTGAGGCCTTCCCTCTGAGATCAGCCACTGCTAAACAGGTTGCTCACAGGCTGTTAGAACTGTTCTCTAGGGTAGGACTTCCCCAAGTAATGTTAACTGACCAGGGAACAAATTTCATGGCAAAGTTAATGCAGGATGTCCTGAAGTTATTGGAGGTAAAATCCGTCTGGACCTCAGTCTACCATCCTCAGACTGATGGATTGGTAGAGAGGTTTAACCGTACTTTAAAAACCATGCTTAGGAAGTTTGTGGACATTGAAAAGCGAGCTTGGGATGAACTTCTCCCTTTCCTGTTGTTTGCGGTACGAGAAGTTCCCCAATCATCCACAGGCTTCTCCCCGTTTGAGCTCCTATATGGACGCCAACCTCGGGGTATTCTCGACCTACTGAAGGAATACTGGGAGGAGGAGCCCTCCCCCTCCAAGAATACCCTTCAGTATGTCATAGACCTTAGAAACCGCCTAGACATGATAGGTCGGTTTGCTAAGGAAAACCTCAAATCTGCCCAAGAACGTCAAGAGAGGCAGTACAACCAAAATGCTCGCTTGAGGGTCTTCCAACCGTGGGACCAAGTGATACTACTACTACCGACATCAGAGAGTAAACTCCTTGCGAAGTGGCACGGTCCTTTCCAAGTTCTCCGCCGCACCGGGGAGGTGAACTATGAGATCTCTCAACCAGGGTCCAGGAAGGGTAAACAAATCTACCACGTGAACCTCCTGAAACCCTGGAAAACGATGAGATCGCTGTTCATCCACACTCGGGAAGGAGAGACGGATTTGGGTCCGCAGCTTCCAAAGGGTAGTACGTACAATGACCATCAGGTTCCCATGGGAGGGCAGTTAACAATGGAACAAAGGTCAGACCTACTAGAATTATGTGACCAGTTCCCAGATGTTTTTTCGGAGCTGCCAGGGCAGACTAATTTAGTGTCCCATAGGATTGAGACAGAACCTGGCGTAAAAGTACGGCCCCGTCCCTATAGATTGCCAGAGGGCCGAAAAGACCTGGTAGAGAGGGAGATAATAGACATGTTGGAATTGGGCATGATCGAGGAGTCCCACAGCGAATGGTGTAGCCCTATCGTGTTGGTCCCTAAACCAGATGGGAAGGTGAGGTTTTGCGTGGATCTGCGAAAGGTAAATGCTGTATCCAGATTTGATGCATATCCAATGCCTAGGGTGGATGAATTGCTTGACTCGCTTGGTAAAGCAGAGTATATCTCTACCCTAGATCTCACGAAAGGATATTGGCAGATACCTCTAGCGGAAGAATCTACACTGGCGACACACTTTATTCGAGCTCGGCTAGTCCCACGAATTCGGGTATATCCGGGTGTATTGAGGTTTGTGACTGTTTTCTGCCCGAGTGCATTGAGGTATTTTCCAGGCAGGGATTGAAGCATTTTATTCCCGCTGGCTGCAATACTGCACAGTATATATATATATACTGCATTACAATTCATGAATTTATGCCATCTGGTAGACACGCGAAGCATTGCAGCCTATTAAATCCTAATCATTATCATTTAACAGATCAGCCGCCCGTCAGCCAGGCATGAACCCAGGCTGGGAAGGCAAACGCAACGGGGCTTGTCGGAGGTGAGGAGCGGCGCATTCCAGGTATCTGCCAGGTACATACTGGGTATTTGCTCGAATAAAGTGTGTCGGTGCAGTAAATGCAAAACTGCCTTCGCCACCCCTCTCGGGTTATACCAATTCGTCACTATGCCATTTGGGTTACATGGGGCTCCAGCCACATTCCAAAGGTTAATGGAAGAGGTACTACGACCCCATAGGGCATATGCCGCGGCCTACTTGGATGACATTGTCATCTATAGCAGACACTGGCAGTCTCATATAAAAAGGTTAAGGGCAGTCCTAACGTCCTTAAGAGAAGCAGGGCTCACTGCAAATCCAAAAAAATGTGCCCTGGGTAAATCCACTACAAACTATTTGGGCTATGCCGTTGGGGGAGGGATAGTAAGGCCACTAGCTAGCAAGGTGGCCGCCATAAAGGAAGTCCCCACCCCACAGACAAAGACACAGGTCCACTCCCTTTTGGGGTTAGCAGGGTATTACCGGCGGTTTATCCCCAATTTTTCAGAAATATCTGCACCCCTAACAGATCTTACAAAAAGGAGTGCCCCGACCCAATTTAAATGGTCTTGGGAGTGCCAAGACGCCTTTGACATGCTAAAAAAGTGCCTGTCAGAGGACCCCGCTCTTCGGAGCCCAGATTTTAAAGAGCCCTTCATCATCCAGACGAATGCCTCAGAGGTAGGACTGGGAGCAGTGCTGTCTCAGCAATTTGATGGTGTTGAACACCCCATACTGTTCATGAGCCGGAAGCTGTTCCCAAGGGAAGTGAGGTATTCCGTTTTTGAGAAGGAGTGCCTCGCTGTAAAATGGGCAATTGAGGCCTTGAGACATTATGTCGCCGGAGTACACTTCACCCTGGTCACTGACCATGCGCCCTTGAAGTGGTTAAACACCATGAAGGATACAAATCCAAGGTTGACCAGGTGGTATATGGCCCTCCAACCCTTCTCTTTTGATATTCAGCATAGACCTGGAAAAGACCATGGAAATGCTGATTTTTTGTCAAGAGAAGGAGTGGAGGGTCGGGCTTCAGCTGTGTGGGACACTAGCCACACACAAACATTCACTGAGCTTATCCATGGGGATACAAAGAGATAACCGACGGTGAACATTCTACTGCGTATCCAGGATCAAGAGGCTAGCCTACTAGTGGGAGTTGCTCCCTGGCTACCTGCTCCTGTTCTACTTGGCCGAGACTGGCCCTACCTCGAAACATTGTTGGCCCCTACTCCTACGGAGCCTACTTCTCTGGTACCGGAGAAGCCCGGAGACTTGTTCCCTTTTTCCCCAGAGATTTTTCCCCGTAGACACCATGTCCCAAAGACACGTAAACAGAGACGTGCGGAAAAAGAGGACTGGTTAAGAAAGTCTGGGACTCTTGGTAACATTAGTCAGCCCAAAGGACTGCAGGTCATGGCCGGGGATGACCAGGGTGGGGAACAGATAGATACGGGAATTTTGCCAGACCTGGATCTTCCTGACTTCCGTCAGAAGCAGAGGGAGGACCCAGCTCTGGCTAGACAATATGAGAAGGTGGTACAGGTCAACAACAAGATAATGGATGACCAGGGTGTAAAAGTGTTTCCACATTTTGAACTGTTGAATGACATTCTATATCGTGTGAATAAGGTTACACAAACAGGGGAGGTCATTCGACAGATGCTAGTCCCTAAAGGGTTGATTAAAACAGTGTTCACCCTACCCCATCCCATGGGGTGGTCATTTGGGCAGAGATAAAACCACGGACCGCATCTCGTCCCGGTTTTACTGGCCAGGCATACATGGTGACATCATGAAACTATGTGAGACATGTCCTGAATGCCAGTTAACTAGCCAAAAAGGACAGAAGCCGACGCCCTTGGTTCCTCTGCCCTTGGTAGCCGTCCCATTCGAGAGAATTGGGGTAGATCTGGTCAGACCTTTAGAACCCTCTGCGAAGGGACATAAATTTATACTCGTTGTGGTAGATTATGCCACCAGATATCCTGAGGCCTTCCCTCTGAGATCAGCCACTGCTAAACAGGTTGCTCACAGGCTGTTAGAACTGTTCTCTAGGGTAGGACTTCCCCAAGTAATGTTAACTGACCAGGGAACAAATTTCATGGCAAAGTTAATGCAGGATGTCCTGAAGTTATTGGAGGTAAAATCCGTCTGGACCTCAGTCTACCATCCTCAGACTGATGGATTGGTAGAGAGGTTTAACCGTACTTTAAAAACCATGCTTAGGAAGTTTGTGGACATTGAAAAGCGAGCTTGGGATGAACTTCTCCCTTTCCTGTTGTTTGCGGTACGAGAAGTTCCCCAATCATCCACAGGCTTCTCCCCGTTTGAGCTCCTATATGGACGCCAACCTCGGGGTATTCTCGACCTACTGAAGGAATACTGGGAGGAGGAGCCCTCCCCCTCCAAGAATACCCTTCAGTATGTCATAGACCTTAGAAACCGCCTAGACATGATAGGTCGGTTTGCTAAGGAAAACCTCAAATCTGCCCAAGAACGTCAAGAGAGGCAGTACAACCAAAATGCTCGCTTGAGGGTCTTCCAACCGTGGGACCAAGTGATACTACTACTACCGACATCAGAGAGTAAACTCCTTGCGAAGTGGCACGGTCCTTTCCAAGTTCTCCGCCGCACCGGGGAGGTGAACTATGAGATCTCTCAACCAGGGTCCAGGAAGGGTAAACAAATCTACCACGTGAACCTCCTGAAACCCTGGAAAACGATGAGATCGCTGTTCATCCACACTCGGGAAGGAGAGACGGATTTGGGTCCGCAGCTTCCAAAGGGTAGTACGTACAATGACCATCAGGTTCCCATGGGAGGGCAGTTAACAATGGAACAAAGGTCAGACCTACTAGAATTATGTGACCAGTTCCCAGATGTTTTTTCGGAGCTGCCAGGGCAGACTAATTTAGTGTCCCATAGGATTGAGACAGAACCTGGCGTAAAAGTACGGTCCCGTCCCTATAGATTGCCAGAGGGCCGAAAAGACCTGGTAGAGAGGGAGATAATAGACATGTTGGAATTGGGCGTGATCGAGGAGTCCCACAGCGAATGGTGTAGCCCTATCGTGTTGGTCCCTAAACCAGATGGGAAGGTGAGGTTTTGCGTGGATCTGCGAAAGGTAAATGCTGTATCCAGATTTGATGCATATCCAATGCCTAGGGTGGATGAATTGCTTGACTCGCTTGGTAAAGCAGAGTATATCTCTACCCTAGATCTCACGAAAGGATATTGGCAGATACCTCTAGCGGAAGAATCTACACTGGCGACACACTTTATTCGAGCTCGGCTAGTCCCACGAATTCGGGTATAACCGGGTGTATTGAGGTTTGTGACTGTTTTCTGCCCGAGTGCATTGAGGTATTTTCCAGGCAGGGATTGAAGCATTTTATTCCCGTTGGCTGCAATACTGCACAGTATATATATATATACTGCATTACAATTCATGAATTTATGCCATCTGGTAGACACGCGAAGCATTGCAGCCTATTAAATCCTAATCATTATCATTTAACAGATCAGCCGCCCGTCAGCCAGGCATGAACCCAGGCTGGGAAGGCAAACGCAACGGGGCTTGTCAGAGGTGAGGAGCGGCGCATTCCAGGTATCTGCCAGGTACATACTGGGTATTTGCTCGAATAAAGTGTGTCGGTGCAGTAAATGCAAAACTGCCTTCGCCACCCCTCTCGGGTTATACCAATTCGTCACTATGCCATTTGGGTTACATGGGGCTCCAGCCACATTCCAAAGGTTAATGGAAGAGGTACTACGACCCCATAGGGCATATGCCGCGGCCTACTTGGATGACATTGTCATCTATAGCAGACACTGGCAGTCTCATATAAAAAGGTTAAGGGCAGTCCTAACGTCCTTAAGAGAAGCAGGGCTCACTGCAAATCCAAAAAAATGTGCCCTGGGTAAATCCACTACAAACTATTTGGGCTATGCCGTTGGGGGAGGGATAGTAAGGCCACTAGCTAGCAAGGTGGCCGCCATAAAGGAAGTCCCCACCCCACAGACAAAGACACAGGTCCACTCCCTTTTGGGGTTAGCAGGGTATTACCGGCGGTTTATCCCCAATTTTTCAGAAATATCTGCACCCCTAACAGATCTTACAAAAAGGAGTGCCCCGACCCAATTTAAATGGTCTTGGGAGTGCCAAGACGCCTTTGACATGCTAAAAAAGTGCCTGTCAGAGGACCCCGCTCTTCGGAGCCCAGATTTTAAAGAGCCCTTCATCATCCAGACGAATGCCTCAGAGGTAGGACTGGGAGCAGTGCTGTCTCAGCAATTTGATGGTGTTGAACACCCCATACTGTTCATGAGCCGGAAGCTGTTCCCAAGGGAAGTGAGGTATTCCGTTTTTGAGAAGGAGTGTCTCGCTGTAAAATGGGCAATTGAGGCCTTGAGACATTATGTCGCCGGAGTACACTTCACCCTGGTCACTGACCATGCGCCCTTGAAGTGGTTAAACACCATGAAGGATACAAATCCAAGGTTGACCAGGTGGTATATGGCCCTCCAACCCTTCTCTTTTGATATTCAGCATAGACCTGGAAAAGACCATGGAAATGCTGATTTTTTGTCAAGAGAAGGAGTGGAGGGTCGGGCTTCAGCTGTGTGGGACACTAGCCACACACAAACATTCACTGAGCTTATCCATGGGGATACAAAGAGATAACCGACGGTGAACATTCTACTGCGTATCCAGGATCAAGAGGCTAGCCTACTAGTGGGAGTTGCTCCCTGGCTACCTGCTCCTGTTCTACTTGGCCGAGACTGGCCCTACCTCGAAACATTGTTGGCCCCTACTCCTACGGAGCCTACTTCTCTGGTACCGGAGAAGCCCGGAGACTTGTTCCCTTTTTCCCCAGAGATTTTTCCCCGTAGACACCATGTCCCAAAGACACGTAAACAGAGACGTGCGGAAAAAGAGGACTGGTTAAGAAAGTCTGGGACTCTTGGTAACATTAGTCAGCCCAAAGGACTGCAGGTCATGGCCGGGGATGACCAGGGTGGGGAACAGATAGATACGGGAATTTTGCCAGACCTGGATCTTCCTGACTTCCGTCAGAAGCAGAGGGAGGACCCAGCTCTGGCTAGACAATATGAGAAGGTGGTACAGGTCAACAACAAGATAATGGATGAACAGGGTGTAAAAGTGTTTCCACATTTTGAACTGTTGAATGACATTCTATATCGTGTGAATAAGGTTACACAAACAGGGGAGGTCATTCGACAGATGCTAGTCCCTAAAGGGTTGATTAAAACGGTGTTCACCCTACCCCATCCCATGGGGTGGTCATTTGGGCAGAGATAAAACCACGGACCGCATCTCGTCCCGGTTTTACTGGCCAGGCATACATGGTGACATCATGAAACTATGTGAGACATGTCCTGAATGCCAGTTAACTAGCCAAAAAGGACAGAAGCCGATGCCCTTGGTTCCTCTGCCCTTGGTAGCCGTCCCATTCGAGAGAATTGGGGTAGATCTGGTCAGACCTTTAGAACCCTCTGCGAAGGGACATAAATTTATACTCGTTGTGGTAGATTATGCCACCAGATATCCTGAGGCCTTCCCTCTGAGATCAGCCACTGCTAAACAGGTTGCTCACAGGCTGTTAGAACTGTTCTCTAGGGTAGGACTTCCCCAAGTAATGTTAACTGACCAGGGAACAAATTTCATGGCAAAGTTAATGCAGGATGTCCTGAAGTTATTGGAGGTAAAATCCGTCTGGACCTCAGTCTACCATCCTCAGACTGATGGATTGGTAGAGAGGTTTAACCGTACTTTAAAAACCATGCTTAGGAAGTTTGTGGACATTGAAAAGCGAGCTTGGGATGAACTTCTCCCTTTCCTGTTGTTTGCGGTACGAGAAGTTCCCCAATCATCCACAGGCTTCTCCCCGTTTGAGCTCCTATATGGACGCCAACCTCGGGGTATTCTCGACCTACTGAAGGAATACTGGGAGGAGGAGCCCTCCCCCTCCAAGAATACCCTTCAGTATGTCATAGACCTTAGAAACCGCCTAGACATGATAGGTCGGTTTGCTAAGGAAAACCTCAAATCTGCCCAAGAACGTCAAGAGAGGCAGTACAACCAAAATGCTCGCTTGAGGGTCTTCCAACCGTGGGACCAAGTGATACTACTACTACCGACATCAGAGAGTAAACTCCTTGCGAAGTGGCACGGTCCTTTCCAAGTTCTCCGCCGCACCGGGGAGGTGAACTATGAGATCTCTCAACCAGGGTCCAGGAAGGGTAAACAAATCTACCACGTGAACCTCCTGAAACCCTGGAAAACGATGAGATCGCTGTTCATCCACACTCGGGAAGGAGAGACGGATTTGGGTCCGCAGCTTCCAAAGGGTAGTACGTACAATGACCATCAGGTTCCCATGGGAGGGCAGTTAACAATGGAACAAAGGTCAGACCTACTAGAATTATGTGACCAGTTCCCAGATGTTTTTTCGGAGCTGCCAGGGCAGACTAATTTAGTGTCCCATAGGATTGAGACAGAACCTGGCGTAAAAGTACGGTCCCGTCCCTATAGATTGCCAGAGGGCCGAAAAGACCTGGTAGAGAGGGAGATAATAGACATGTTGGAATTGGGCATGATCGAGGAGTCCCACAGCGAATGGTGTAGCCCTATCGTGTTGGTCCCTAAACCAGATGGGAAGGTGAGGTTTTGCGTGGATCTGCGAAAGGTAAATGCTGTATCCAGATTTGATGCATATCCAATGCCTAGGGTGGATGAATTGCTTGACTCGCTTGGTAAAGCAGAGTATATCTCTACCCTAGATCTCACGAAAGGATATTGGCAGATACCTCTAGCGGAAGAATCTACACTGGCGACACACTTTATTCGAGCTCGGCTAGTCCCACGAATTCGGGTATACCCGGGTGTATTGAGGTTTGTGACTGTTTTCTGCCCGAGTGCATTGAGGTATTTTCCAGGCAGGGATTGAAGCATTTTATTCCCGCTGGCTGCAATACTGCACAGTATATATATATATATACTGCATTACAATTCATGAATTTATGCCATCTGGTAGACACGCGAAGCATTGCAGCCTATTAAATCCTAATCATTATCATTTAACAGATCAGCCGCCCGTCAGCCAGGCATGAACCCAGGCTGGGAAGGCAAACGCAACGGGGCTTGTCGGAGGTGAGGAGCGGCGCATTCCAGGTATCTGCCAGGTACATACTGGGTATTTGCTCGAATAAAGTGTGTCGGTGCAGTAAATGCAAAACTGCCTTCGCCACCCCTCTCGGGTTATACCAATTCGTCACTATGCCATTTGGGTTACATGGGGCTCCAGCCACATTCCAAAGGTTAATGGAAGAGGTACTACGACCCCATAGGGCATATGCCGCGGCCTACTTGGATGACATTGTCATCTATAGCAGACACTGGCAGTCTCATATAAAAAGGTTAAGGGCAGTCCTAACGTCCTTAAGAGAAGCAGGGCTCACTGCAAATCCAAAAAAATGTGCCCTGGGTAAATCCACTACAAACTATTTGGGCTATGCCGTTGGGGGAGGGATAGTAAGGCCACTAGCTAGCAAGGTGGCCGCCATACAGGAAGTCCCCACCCCACAGACAAAGACACAGGTCCACTCCCTTTTGGTGTTAGCAGGGTATTACCGGCGGTTTATCCCCAATTTTTCAGAAATATCTGCACCCCTAACAGATCTTACAAAAAGGAGTGCCCCGACCCAATTTAAATGGTCTTGGGAGTGCCAAGACGCCTTTGACATGCTAAAAAAGTGCCTGTCAGAGGACCCCGCTCTTCGGAGCCCAGATTTTAAAGAGCCCTTCATCATCCAGACGAATTCCTCAGAGGTAGGACTGGGAGCAGTGCTGTCTCAGCAATTTGATGGTGTTGAACACCCCATACTGTTCATGAGCCGGAAGCTGTTCCCAAGGGAAGTGAGGTATTCCGTTTTTGAGAAGGAGTGCCTCGCTGTAAAATGGGCAATTGAGGCCTTGAGACATTATGTCGCCGGAGTACACTTCACCCTGGTCACTGACCATGCGCCCTTGAAGTGGTTAAACACCATGAAGGATACAAATCCAAGGTTGACCAGGTGGTATATGGCCCTCCAACCCTTCTCTTTTGATATTCAGCATAGACCTGGAAAAGACCATGGAAATGCTGATTTTTTGTCAAGAGAAGGAGTGGAGGGTCGGGCTTCAGCTGTGTGGGACACTAGCCACACACAAACATTCACTGAGCTTATCCATGGGGATACAAAGAGATAACCGACGGTGAACATTCTACTGCGTATCCAGGATCAAGAGGCTAGCCTACTAGTGGGAGTTGCTCCCTGGCTACCTGCTCCTGTTCTACTTGGCCGAGACTGGCCCTACCTCGAAACATTGTTGGCCCCTACTCCTACGGAGCCTACTTCTCTGGTACCGGAGAAGCCCGGAGACTTGTTCCCTTTTTCCCCAGAGATTTTTCCCCGTAGACACCATGTCCCAAAGACACGTAAACAGAGACGTGCGGAAAAAGAGGACTGGTTAAGAAAGTCTGGGACTCTTGGTAACATTAGTCAGCCCAAAGGACTGCAGGTCATGGCCGGGGATGACCAGGGTGGGGAACAGATAGATACGGGAATTTTGCCAGACCTGGATCTTCCTGACTTCCGTCAGAAGCAGAGGGAGGACCCAGCTCTGGCTAGACAATATGAGAAGGTGGTACAGGTCAACAACAAGATAATGGATGACCAGGGTGTAAAAGTGTTTCCACATTTTGAACTGTTGAATGACATTCTATATCGTGTGAATAAGGTTACACAAACAGGGGAGGTCATTCGACAGATGCTAGTCCCTAAAGGGTTGATTAAAACAGTGTTCACCCTACCCCATCCCATGGGGTGGTCATTTGGGCAGAGATAAAACCACGGACCGCATCTCGTCCCGGTTTTACTGGCCAGGCATACATGGTGACATCATGAAACTATGTGAGACATGTCCTGAATGCCAGTTAACTAGCCAAAAAGGACAGAAGCCGACGCCCTTGGTTCCTCTGCCCTTGGTAGCCGTCCCATTCGAGAGAATTGGGGTAGATCTGGTCAGACCTTTAGAACCCTCTGCGAAGGGACATAAATTTATACTCGTTGTGGTAGATTATGCCACCAGATATCCTGAGGCCTTCCCTCTGAGATCAGCCACTGCTAAACAGGTTGCTCACAGGCTGTTAGAACTGTTCTCTAGGGTAGGACTTCCCCAAGTAATGTTAACTGACCAGGGAACAAATTTCATGGCAAAGTTAATGCAGGATGTCCTGAAGTTATTGGAGGTAAAATCCGTCTGGACCTCAGTCTACCATCCTCAGACTGATGGATTGGTAGAGAGGTTTAACCGTACTTTAAAAACCATGCTTAGGAAGTTTGTGGACATTGAAAAGCGAGCTTGGGATGAACTTCTCCCTTTCCTGTTGTTTGCGGTACGAGAAGTTCCCCAATCATCCACAGGCTTCTCCCCGTTTGAGCTCCTATATGGACGCCAACCTCGGGGTATTCTCGACCTACTGAAGGAATACTGGGAGGAGGAGCCCTCCCCCTCCAAGAATACCCTTCAGTATGTCATAGACCTTAGAAACCGCCTAGACATGATAGGTCGGTTTGCTAAGGAAAACCTCAAATCTGCCCAAGAACGTCAAGAGAGGCAGTACAACCAAAATGCTCGCTTGAGGGTCTTCCAACCGTGGGACCAAGTGATACTACTACTACCGACATCAGAGAGTAAACTCCTTGCGAAGTGGCACGGTCCTTTCCAAGTTCTCCGCCGCACCGGGGAGGTGAACTATGAGATCTCTCAACCAGGGTCCAGGAAGGGTAAACAAATCTACCACGTGAACCTCCTGAAACCCTGGAAAACGATGAGATCGCTGTTCATCCACACTCGGGAAGGAGAGACGGATTTGGGTCCGCAGCTTCCAAAGGGTAGTACGTACAATGACCATCAGGTTCCCATGGGAGGGCAGTTAACAATGGAACAAAGGTCAGACCTACTAGAATTATGTGACCAGTTCCCAGATGTTTTTTCGGAGCTGCCAGGGCAGACTAATTTAGTGTCCCATAGGATTGAGACAGAACCTGGCGTAAAAGTACGGTCCCGTCCCTATAGATTGCCAGAGGGCCGAAAAGACCTGGTAGAGAGGGAGATAATAGACATGTTGGAATTGGGCGTGATCGAGGAGTCCCACAGCGAATGGTGTAGCCCTATCGTGTTGGTCCCTAAACCAGATGGGAAGGTGAGGTTTTGCGTGGATCTGCGAAAGGTAAATGCTGTATCCAGATTTGATGCATATCCAATGCCTAGGGTGGATGAATTGCTTGACTCGCTTGGTAAAGCAGAGTATATCTCTACCCTAGATCTCACGAAAGGATATTGGCAGATACCTCTAGCGGAAGAATCTACACTGGCGACACACTTTATTCGAGCTCGGCTAGTCCCACGAATTCGGGTATAACCGGGTGTATTGAGGTTTGTGACTGTTTTCTGCCCGAGTGCATTGAGGTATTTTCCAGGCAGGGATTGAAGCATTTTATTCCCGCTGGCTGCAATACTGCACAGTATATATATATACTGCATTACAATTCATGAATTTATGCCATCTGGTAGACACGCGAAGCATTGCAGCCTATTAAATCCTAATCATTATCATTTAACAGATCAGCCGCCCGTCAGCCAGGCATGAACCCAGGCTGGGAAGGCAAACGCAACGGGGCTTGTCAGAGGTGAGGAGCGGCGCATTCCAGGTATCTGCCAGGTACATACTGGGTATTTGCTCGAATAAAGTGTGTCGGTGCAGTAAATGCAAAACTGCCTTCGCCACCCCTCTCGGGTTATACCAATTCGTCACTATGCCATTTGGGTTACATGGGGCTCCAGCCACATTCCAAAGGTTAATGGAAGAGGTACTACGACCCCATAGGGCATATGCCGCGGCCTACTTGGATGACATTGTCATCTATAGCAGACACTGGCAGTCTCATATAAAAAGGTTAAGGGCAGTCCTAACGTCCTTAAGAGAAGCAGGGCTCACTGCAAATCCAAAAAAATGTGCCCTGGGTAAATCCACTACAAACTATTTGGGCTATGCCGTTGGGGGAGGGATAGTAAGGCCACTAGCTAGCAAGGTGGCCGCCATAAAGGAAGTCCCCACCCCACAGACAAAGACACAGGTCCACTCCCTTTTGGGGTTAGCAGGGTATTACCGGCGGTTTATCCCCAATTTTTCAGAAATATCTGCACCCCTAACAGATCTTACAAAAAGGAGTGCCCCGACCCAATTTAAATGGTCTTGGGAGTGCCAAGACGCCTTTGACATGCTAAAAAAGTGCCTGTCAGAGGACCCCGCTCTTCGGAGCCCAGATTTTAAAGAGCCCTTCATCATCCAGACGAATGCCTCAGAGGTAGGACTGGGAGCAGTGCTGTCTCAGCAATTTGATGGTGTTGAACACCCCATACTGTTCATGAGCCGGAAGCTGTTCCCAAGGGAAGTGAGGTATTCCGTTTTTGAGAAGGAGTGTCTCGCTGTAAAATGGGCAATTGAGGCCTTGAGACATTATGTCGCCGGAGTACACTTCACCCTGGTCACTGACCATGCGCCCTTGAAGTGGTTAAACACCATGAAGGATACAAATCCAAGGTTGACCAGGTGGTATATGGCCCTCCAACCCTTCTCTTTTGATATTCAGCATAGACCTGGAAAAGACCATGGAAATGCTGATTTTTTGTCAAGAGAAGGAGTGGAGGGTCGGGCTTCAGCTGTGTGGGACACTAGCCACACACAAACATTCACTGAGCTTATCCATGGGGATACAAAGAGATAACCGACGGTGAACATTCTACTGCGTATCCAGGATCAAGAGGCTAGCCTACTAGTGGGAGTTGCTCCCTGGCTACCTGCTCCTGTTCTACTTGGCCGAGACTGGCCCTACCTCGAAACATTGTTGGCCCCTACTCCTACGGAGCCTACTTCTCTGGTACCGGAGAAGCCCGGAGACTTGTTCCCTTTTTCCCCAGAGATTTTTCCCCGTAGACACCATGTCCCAAAGACACGTAAACAGAGACGTGCGGAAAAAGAGGACTGGTTAAGAAAGTCTGGGACTCTTGGTAACATTAGTCAGCCCAAAGGACTGCAGGTCATGGCCGGGGATGACCAGGGTGGGGAACAGATAGATACGGGAATTTTGCCAGACCTGGATCTTCCTGACTTCCGTCAGAAGCAGAGGGAGGACCCAGCTCTGGCTAGACAATATGAGAAGGTGGTACAGGTCAACAACAAGATAATGGATGAACAGGGTGTAAAAGTGTTTCCACATTTTGAACTGTTGAATGACATTCTATATCGTGTGAATAAGGTTACACAAACAGGGGAGGTCATTCGACAGATGCTAGTCCCTAAAGGGTTGATTAAAACGGTGTTCACCCTACCCCATCCCATGGGGTGGTCATTTGGGCAGAGATAAAACCACGGACCGCATCTCGTCCCGGTTTTACTGGCCAGGCATACATGGTGACATCATGAAACTATGTGAGACATGTCCTGAATGCCAGTTAACTAGCCAAAAAGGACAGAAGCCGATGCCCTTGGTTCCTCTGCCCTTGGTAGCCGTCCCATTCGAGAGAATTGGGGTAGATCTGGTCAGACCTTTAGAACCCTCTGCGAAGGGACATAAATTTATACTCGTTGTGGTAGATTATGCCACCAGATATCCTGAGGCCTTCCCTCTGAGATCAGCCACTGCTAAACAGGTTGCTCACAGGCTGTTAGAACTGTTCTCTAGGGTAGGACTTCCCCAAGTAATGTTAACTGACCAGGGAACAAATTTCATGGCAAAGTTAATGCAGGATGTCCTGAAGTTATTGGAGGTAAAATCTGTCCGGACCTCAGTCTACCATCCTCAGACTGATGGATTGGTAGAGAGGTTTAACCGTACTTTAGAAACCATGCTTAGGAAGTTTGTGGACATTGAAAAGCGAGCTTGGGATGAACTTCTCCCTTTCCTGTTGTTTGCGGTACGAGAAGTTCCCCAATCATCCACAGGCTTCTCCCCGTTTGAGCTCCTATATGGACGCCAACCTCGGGGTATTCTCGACCTACTGAAGGAATCCTGGGAGGAGGAGCCCTCCCCCTCCAAGAATACCCTTCAGTATGTCATAGACCTTAGAAACCGCCTAGACATGATAGGTCGGTTTGCTAAGGAAAACCTCAAATCTGCCCAAGAACGTCAAGAGAGGCAGTACAACCAAAATGCTCGCTTGAGGGTCTTCCAACCGTGGGACCAAGTGATACTACTACTACCGACATCAGAGAGTAAACTCCTTGCGAAGTGGCACGGTCCTTTCCAAGTTCTCCGCCGCACCGGGGAGGTGAACTATGAGATCTCTCAACCAGGGTCCAGGAAGGGTAAACAAATCTACCACGTGAACCTCCTGAAACCCTGGAAAACGATGAGATCGCTGTTCATCCACACTCGGGAAGGAGAGACGGATTTGGGTCCGCAGCTTCCAAAGGGTAGTACGTACAATGACCATCAGGTTCCCATGGGAGGGCAGTTAACAATGGAACAAAGGTCAGACCTACTAGAATTATGTGACCAGTTCCCAGATGTTTTTTCGGAGCTGCCAGGGCAGACTAATTTAGTGTCCCATAGGATTGAGACAGAACCTGGCGTAAAAGTACGGTCCCGTCCCTATAGATTGCCAGAGGGCCGAAAAGACCTGGTAGAGAGGGAGATAATAGACATGTTGGAATTGGGCATGATCGAGGAGTCCCACAGCGAATGGTGTAGCCCTATCATGTTGGTCCCTAAACCAGATGGGAAGGTGAGGTTTTGCGTGGATCTGCGAAAGGTAAATGCTGTATCCAGATTTGATGCATATCCAATGCCTAGGGTGGATGAATTGCTTGACTCGCTTGGTAAAGCAGAGTATATCTCTACCCTAGATCTCACGAAAGGATATTGGCAGATACCTCTAGCGGAAGAATCTACACTGGCGACACACTTTATTCGAGCTCGGCTAGTCCCACGAATTCGGGTATACCCGGGTGTATTGAGGTTTGTGACTGTTTTCTGCCCGAGTGCATTGAGGTATTTTCCAGGCAGGGATTGAAGCATTTTATTCCCGCTGGCTGCAATACTGCACAGTATATATATATATATATACTGCATTACAATTCATGAATTTATGCCATCTGGTAGACACGCGAAGCATTGCAGCCTATTAAATCCTAATCATTATCATTTAACAGATCAGCCGCCCGTCAGCCAGGCATGAACCCAGGCTGGGAAGGCAAACGCAACGGGGCTTGTCGGAGGTGAGGAGCGGCGCATTCCAGGTATCTGCCAGGTACATACTGGGTATTTGCTCGAATAAAGTGTGTCGGTGCAGTAAATGCAAAACTGCCTTCGCCACCCCTCTCGGGTTATACCAATTCGTCACTATGCCATTTGGGTTACATGGGGCTCCAGCCACATTCCAAAGGTTAATGGAAGAGGTACTACGACCCCATAGGGCATATGCCACGGCCTACTTGGATGACATTGTCATCTATAGCAGACACTGGCAGTCTCATATAAAAAGGTTAAGGGCAGTCCTAACGTCCTTAAGAGAAGCAGGGCTCACTGCAAATCCAAAAAATGTGCCCTGGGTAAATCCACTACAAACTATTTGGGCTATGCCGTTGGGGGAGGGATAGTAAGGCCACTAGCTAGCAAGGTGGCCGCCATAAAGGAAGTCCCCACCCCACAGACAAAGACACAGGTCCACTCCCTTTTGGGGTTAGCAGGGTATTACCGGTGGTTTATCCCCAATTTTTCAGAAATATCTGCACCCCTAACAGATCTTACAAAAAGGAGTGCCCCGACCCAATTTAAATGGTCTTGGGAGTGCCAAGACGCCTTTGACATGCTAAAAAAGTGCCTGTCAGAGGACCCCGCTCTTCGGAGCCCAGATTTTAAAGAGCCCTTCATCATCCAGACGAATGCCTCAGAGGTAGGACTGGGAGCAGTGCTGTCTCAGCAATTTGATGGTGTTGAACACCCCATACTGTTCATGAGCCGGAAGCTGTTCCCAAGGGAAGTGAGGTATTCCGTTTTTGAGAAGGAGTGCCTCGCTGTAAAATGGGCAATTGAGGCCTTGAGACATTATGTCGCCGGAGTACACTTCACCCTGGTCACTGACCATGCGCCCTTGAAGTGGTTAAACACCATGAAGGATACAAATCCAAGGTTGACCAGGTGGTATATGGCCCTCCAACCCTTCTCTTTTGATATTCAGCATAGACCTGGAAAAGACCATGGAAATGCTGATTTTTTGTCAAGAGAAGGAGTGGAGGGTCGGGCTTCAGCTGTGTGGGACACTAGCCACACACAAACAGGGGAGGTATGTGACAGGGTGAAGTCAACCCATATCAGTTATGCCTGGGAAACATATGTCTGAGTGCTTCATCCAGCACTCATAAGGGTTAACTCAGGTGGAAGCTAGCTAATCATGATGTAAGCTGACACCTGAGAGCCAGCAAGGTAGATAAGGATCTTGTTACCAGCAGTAGCTGCCTGTCTCAGATGAGAGCACATGGATAGATGTGCTGCTAGCCAGAAGGATACAGCACACTACTTACTGCAGCCAAAGTAAGATTTCTTTCATTTGTTTGCATGACTGCTTAAAAAGACTCTTACGGTTTGGGTATGGTTTAGCCAGCCAGCCTGCTAGCTAGGACTGCTGTGTTAGTCAGTTTTCTCCCAACGTGGAGCAGGATTTATTTGCTTAAAGGGACAGTGTACCCGCATGTTATGTTGCTGTGGAGAAATAAAGCCACTGAACGTTTTCATTTATCCTGAAACTACACATGTGGACTGTTCCCTGACCTCAGCTACAGGCCGTCCTGCCACAGGAGGTATAAGTAAAACCTTCATTGAGCCTGTTAGGGCTCCTGGTTTAAGCTTATAAATCCACTCTGCTTCAATGCGCAGTAGCATCTGGTCTATGTCACCACCTCTAGCAGGACATTTTAGTTGATATATACCCATGAATTTCAAACAATTTATGTCCCCATTGTGAAATTGTGTAATATGTCTTGCAACTGGGGTTTCAGTAGAGTGCTTGACAGAGTTGACATGTTCAAGTATGCATCTACGAAGCTGTCTAGTAGTCTTACCTACATATCTCTTCCCACAGTTGCAAGTAATGAGGTATATCACATTGGTTGTCCTGCAATTGATGAAACTATCCACAGTAAAATACTGCGTATTATCATTATTGGCGAAGGTCTTGGCTATAATGACATGCTTACATGCCTTGCAGCCTTGGCAACGATTCATCCCCTTAATGGGACGCAGCTAAGTCACTGCCCTTGCCCGCTGATGATGACTGTGAACAAGGGTGTCCCGCAAGTTCTTAGATCGCCTACTGGTGATAGTTGGTCTAGGACCGATGACCTTGGCCAGATCAACATCTGATAAAAGGAGGAGCCAATGTCGGGCAAATATTCTTTTTATTGCCCACCATCTTTTATTATAGGTGCCAATACATCTTATAGTGTTGTCCTTGGTTTTTGGTGTATTGGAGGACAGAAGATGTCTGTCACTATGCAAAGCCCTGTGATAAGCCCTGTTAAGGTTATCAACAGATAGAAGATTCCTGGTACGGCCAACATAAGCAACCAGTCTTACCTCCCTCTTTGGAACCATACATTTTGCGGATGGCACACGGGTTATCCCATTTGCATAAGGGGAGTATGCTGATATCCATCAGAAATGACTGGTTTGCGCCTAATATTGGCCACTAACGAAACATGTATGAAAATGTATATACAACGTGCCAAATACCCCAATTTAATAAGAATGCAAGGGGGATGTGGCAAACACAATGTGACACATTTTTTTCAGAGATATACTGCACCGACACACTTTATTCGAGCAAATACCCGGTATGTACCTGGCAGATACCTGGAATGCGCCGCTCCTCACCTCTGACAAGCCCCGTTGCATTTGCCTTCCCAGCCTGGGTTCATGCCTGGCTGATGGGCGGCTGATCTGTTAAATGATAATGATTAGGATTTAATAGGCTGCAATGCTTCGCGTGTCTACCAGATGGCATAAATTCCTGAATTGTAATGCAGTATATATATATATACTGTGCAGTATTGCAGCCAACGGGAATAAAATGCTTCAATCCCTGCCGGAAAATAACTCAATGCACTCGGGCAGAAAACAGTCACAAACCTCAATACACCCGGGTATACCCGAATTCGTGGGACTAGCCGAGC
Organism: Ascaphus truei; assembly: GCF_040206685.1. Taxonomy (NCBI): domain Eukaryota; kingdom Metazoa; phylum Chordata; class Amphibia; order Anura; family Ascaphidae; genus Ascaphus; species Ascaphus truei. The sequence continues at coordinate 6,038,603 of NC_134487.1, forward strand.
TCGAATAAAGTGTGTCGCCAGTGTACAGAGGGCCTGTAAAAATGCCCAGAGGAATTTATTGGTTGTGTGGCAGATGGGCTTATAGAATTCCATCTTGCAATTGGACAGGCTCATATTATCTGGGAAAGGTTCTCCCCGCTCTTACTGTTACTAAGAATTTACCCACTGGTAGACTAAGGAATAAACATGATTTAACTATTATTAAGGATCAAACAGAGGGATTGAAAATGGGGACACGAGGATCAATTATGGGGTAGTATCTTCCCAAACGTTGGGGTCGGTCTACAGTATAACAAATTCTACACTCTGGTCGATGTTTTAGATGATGTACTAAACCACACAACCTCTGCAATTGATACTGTACACTAAATCAGGAACAAATACAGATTCGTATGATGGTTTTGCAGAATCATATGGCTTTAGATTGTATTTTAGCATCCAAGGGTGGCGTCTGTGCATTAATCAAGGAACAGTGTTGTGTTTTTATCAATGACCATAGTGGGCAGGTGCAGCATTATTTAGACTCCATAAGTGAACAAAAGGAAAAACTCAGAAAACACGGAGGAGATCAATGGGACCACTGGGAATTAGTGGGTGGGTCGATTCCCTGGGAGCGAAGCTAATGAATGGTCTTGTTTGTGTGCTTGCAGTTTTTGTTGTGTTGTATGTTTGTGTCACATGCAGTAAAGCCTTGCTGCAAAGATGTATCACGCCCTCAACCCAAGCTATGCCACTCCTCACAGCATCAGATGAATCCGATTACCAGTTTGCCTCTCCAAGTGAAATCAGCCCCCCTCTATGGAACACGGAACATGAAGATGGTGGACACGAGCTTTGCCTGTCTGATATCATAGGCGGAAGCACCATGTGCTATCAAAGGTATGCTAAATAGTCATTTTGCCCATTATTGTACTGTATGTGTTTGGGGTTGGGGGTGGTTGGGGTAGAGGAGGTGAGTAGTAGGGTTGTTGTGTTTATTTTTGTTTCATGGGGGTAGATGGATTGGGTGAAGGGGTAGTAGCCCGAAGGGTGGGTGTTCAGGCCTTCCAGGGGGTAGCCGGACTGGTTAACGTCTTCATTACCATAGCTGTTCCCATCACTATTGTGGTGAAGGGGTTAACTCCTCCTACAACCTTCCAGGCCAGCCTAACCCCCCATCCTGGGCTACTTCCCCCTTCATCCACCCCCTGTGCCCCAAAAAGCAGACTATTGAGGTTTAACCCCTTCATAATTATAAAAAGAAGAAAGTGCAGTGTTACTGTAGAAACTGCGGCACCTGTGCACGGAAGAACCCCTTACAGTGCACTCTCCAATGCATATAAACATGTTAACTGCGACAGGACTGGTGTCAGAAGTGTTTGATCAATCAAAATGTCTAATAAAAATACTATGACCCTTTGTGTTTGAATTTATTGTTGGATGAAATTATAATATTAATTCTTTAATAAATTCAATCTATAAAATAAGCAGGGTATAAAACCTATACACATACAAACAAAAGTGGGTGTATTATAGTATAACCACCTTAGAGGGGTAGTAACCTCTCTATCATATACCCTCCTCGTGATTGGAAGTACATCCATACAACACTGCAGTCTCTTAGTTAGATTGACCATTAAGGGTATACTAAATTGTATGAGTAAATGTTGTGTGCGACTCGTGTCCTCAGTATTCCTTGTGCTAGGACACTACAAGAACCTGATAACCTCCTTGTGTCTGGTAACCGTCCCCTTTACATGTTTGAGGGCATGTGTCCCAACAAGATATATATATTGAGTATTGATAATACTAAGAGCTGATGTAAGCTTCTTGGCAGGTGGATGGGAGCAGGCAGTATTGATGTTATTGCCTCAGTCCCACAAGTGATAAAACTTGAAACCAACTATGAGATTGCAACAGTGTTAGAAATGCCCTCATTTGAAATAGTACTGTGTGCAATGAAGATGTATGCTAATATAGTGGGATGTCTTAGGAGAGAAAGTAAATGAAGTCATCTGCCCAAGACCAGTGTCCAGTGCGAAAAACTAAAAGTACAGTCCAGGAAGTGAAATACGACAAAGATTTCTGCAGAATAGAATTTCTTAAAGGAACAGTCAACCAAATCCTTTCATCTGTACAGAATGTGTTCCTAGTCACAAGTCTGTAATAATTATTACTTTTTCAGTTATTATATCATATAATAAATATATCAGGAAATAAGTGTGTGAAACATTGGTGATAAACAGCAGTTTATTGAAGAGACAGAGAAACAGAAAAGCCGCGATGATTACATTTACATTATGTGCCAGTAAAGTATTCAGCAGAGCCCACTGTGTCATGTAATATAGATACAAGCAGAGTCATTAAATAGAGACACATTTAGCTATATAGAAGATTTCCTGCACTGGGGCAGCAATGGCAGTTAAATAATGAGCCCGGCAGTTACTGTCAGTGCTTGGAAGCGATGCCCCCAGTGTAACAGCTGTATCCAGGCCCTGAGCAATGTTTGCTTTTGGAGACATGGCTGATGCTTCTTCCGCTGCCTGAGCTACATCCGCTCTTATGGTGATGTCCACTTCCACCGTGGGACATTCCCCCAGCGCAGTGTTTTCCCCCAGTGCTAGAGTGTAGCACGGCTGTAAGAAATGTAACGTACGTGTCACTTAGTAACCGTGTGATTGGGAATGTGTGGGACATAACGTAACATATTATTATTATTATAATTACAGTGACGGGTATTCATGCTTAAGGACAGTTTGTTCTTGCTTATGCCACAAATTAATTAAATGGGAGTCAGTGAGCTATTACACTTCTTTACTTCTAATAATAGGAAGTTAGATTTTAGTAATGGGTTAATAGAAGAAAACAGAATGTAAATGTATTTCTTATTCAGTTATTGTGCTTATAAAAGAGTGTAACAGAAACTCAGTGATATAACACATTAGAAGACAAAGGAGAAGTGAAGAGGCCAAACTTAACCCCAAGTTTAGGAATAATCTTACACCCCCTTAGCACATACACACAATAAAACATTGAGTCACTTACAGATGTTAACAGAGCCGTCTTTACCCAACCTGAAACAAACATAATAATTATTAGTAGGAATATTGGTCCATGAAAATTAAACATTATGATGTGTGTCTTCTGTTGTAGATGAGTGAATGTTTATTAAAGTGTTTTATCCCATTTCTCAGGCACGTTTAGGCTTGTATTTAATAGCACACAATGTATATAATTGGGGAGATTGGCAGCAGGGGGGTATTACAATATAATGTGTGAGACGTGTGTAAGTTCTTTCTATGCTCACAGTAAGAGGAATAAAGGGGTGTGTATAGATATTACATTTACCTGCACTCTTCTCCCTCCAACATTTTTTTGTAAGTTGCAATCTCAATATCCAGAGCCAGCTTCACATTCATCAGCTCCTGGTATTCCCGCAGCTGGCAAGCCATGTCCTGCTTAGCTTTCTGCAGAGCATTCTCCAGCTCAGACAGTTTATTCTTGGCATCTCTGACAGCCGCCTCTCCCCGTCCCTCAGCGTCACTTATAGCGGCTTCCAGTGCAGCGCGCTGGGGAACACATGGTGAAAATGGCAGAAAATCAAACCAAGTTTCTCATTACTAGTTACTCCAAACGTCTCTCGGTTACACGTACAGATGTAGCCGGCGTAACTGTTTGTGTGAAAGTTACACAAATCTCTAGTGAAATATCGACCAAAAATGAAGATTTAAACAAAAAGTTAAAGTTAAAATGAGATCAGCACAGCATCAACTATCGGGTCATATGATTTCAGTTTTTTTCCTTTAACATATTATTGAATATTATACATTTTCTTCACATTCAACTATTGCTAATAAAAGGTAATAATACAGCTAGATGGCTTTATAAGAAACATTAAAGAAATATTTTATCTGCATCTGTAAAGCTATTAGTGCGTGTGTCTGTGTAATATCTGTGTGTGTTACCTGCGCTTTCACACTCTCTATCTCTCCCTTAAGCCGCTGAATTGCTCGGTTGAGGTCAGCGATCTCATTCCTGGTGTTCTGCAGATCATTCCCATTTCTCCCGGCAGTCATGCTCAGCTCCTCAAACTGGAGATAAAACAGGACTGGTTATAAATATGGAAATTATATCACAGGATTTTGTGCGCCCGATGTGCATGAGGATTGGTTTTAGTTGTGATGTTATCTGCCTGTAATAGACTCACCCTTGTTTGGTACATGGATTCTGCTTCAGCTCTGCTCCTGTTAGCAATGTCCTCATATTGAGCTCTGACCTCAGCAATGATACCGCCCATGTCCAGGTCCCGGCTGTTATCCATGGAGACAATGACTGAGGTATCTGAGATCTGGGCCTGAAGCTGAGATATTTCCTGTAACGTAGACACATGATAATATTGTGTATATAAGATTAGAGATGGGAGAACCTGACAAGAGTCACTTTGCTGCTGTTCTCATCAAACGTTCCATAAATGTAATCAAACTTCTAGCAAGTTCCATCGAGTTCGAACAATTTGTCATTGTAAAATGTAATCAAATTACAATAAATAGTAAGTTCCATCGAGTTCGATACATTCTTCATGCAACAATATTCTCACTCAAACCGATGGTATTTTCTCCTTTTATAAACCTTGTGCAGTGTTATTGTGCGGTGTTATTGCGCGGTGTTATTGTGCGGTGTTATTGTGTGGTGTTATTGTGCTGTGTTATTGCGCGGTGTTATTGCGCTGGGTTTGGGACAGGTTTGTAACTGGGAGACTTATTGATAAATATAACCCCATGGGGGTCATTCATTTAACTGCGATAGTGCCGATCGGGAAACTATCGCACAGAAAATCTTATTGCATTCTGTTGGAATTTCCACGTGTTAGTTGCATCGATCAGCAATATCTCTTTATAATCAATAACCTCCTATGTCTCACATAAATAATGCTTATGCAGCTGGATATCAATAACCTATTGTCCGTTAAACAAGAAAGTAACAGAAACGTGTTAGAGGTTTTACCGCATCAAACAGAACTCGCAGGAAGTTGATCTCATCAGTCAGGGAATCCGCCTTATCCTGCAGCTCCGCTTTGTTCATAAAAGCAGCATCAACATCCTACAGGGAAGAGACGTGTGAAATGGGGACATGTGTGTGTGTGTCTGTGTGTGTGTGTGTGTGTGTGTGTGTGTGTGTGTGTGTGTGTGTGTGTGTGTGTGTGTAAATGTGCGTGTGTGTATATACAGTATGTGTGTCTATATATGTGTGGGTATTTGTGTACGTGTGTGTGTGTGTGTGTGTGTGTGTGAGTGTGTGTGTGTTTGTATGTGTGTCTTTATATGTGTGTGTATGTGTGTGTATCTTTGTGTATATGTGTGTATCTGTGTGTGTGTGTATGTGTGAGTGTGTGTGTATGAATCTGTGTATGTGTGTGTGTGTGTGTGTGTGTTAGAGTGTAAGTATATAAGTGTGTAAGTGTGTGTGTATCTGTGTGTGTGTGTGTATCTGTGTGTGTGTGTGTGTGTGTGTGTGTGTGTGTGTGTGTGTATGTGTTTTTGAGTGCGTGTGTGTGTTAGGGTGAGTGTATGTGTGTGTCACTGTGTCACTTTGTCACTGTGTGTGTGTGTGTGTTTGTGTGTGTGTATGTATGTACGTATGTGTGTGTGTGTGTATCTGTGTGTGTGTGTGTGTGTATGAGTGTGTGTGTGTGTGTGTGTGTACAGTATTTTGTACAATTTGTATTTAGTTTCAAATAATGCATTTCAGCAACATTGTGACAAATCTCCCTATTGCCTTACCCTCTTTAGCCCAACAAATTCATTCTCTGCAGCAATGCGCCTGCTGTTTTCTTCCTCATATCTGGGGAATTACAGGTTACATTTTATCACATTGCAGGTTATCTTTTCCTTCTGGAAGAAATTTTTATTATTATTATTATTATTTTTGCTGAGATATATTATGTATGATTTTATTAAACACATGAGTGCATAAATATCCCATACTGAGGGTAAGTTAGTACTTACCTTCTCTTCATGTCTTCTGCGGTCTCCTCCATACTGTTCCTTTCTGCATCCAGGCGCGCTCTCTCACATGTTAGACTCTCCAGCTGTCTCCTGAGGTTACTGATAAAAGCCTCAAAGAGAGGTTCCATTTGACACCTTGCAGTGTTCTGATCCTGTAACAAAGCCCACTTGGTCTCAAGCATTTTATTCTGTTGCTCCAGAAATCGCACCTAAAGCAAGTAGGAGAAACATTAATAATCATAAAAATGGCCAAACATTCTCAGCAAAATATTCTGCAGTTTGCCTGGAAGATGCAGCAATAATGTTTTGTTTTAGCACCTAAGACAACGGGTTCTGTTACATATAAATGGGCTAAGAATATACTATTTAACCCCTAACTGCCTCTGTAATTGTGTTACTTTGTATATTTCCGCATATGTTTGAGTTTAACACTGCAGCCAAGTAAGAAGCATGTATCAAATGTGTGACACTGTCACTGGGTGGGAACCGCTGAGAAAGTGGCACATACAGTTCTTACTTACTGAGCAGCGTTATTCTATAAGGTCCCTTCTGGTGCTGGGAGACACCTTATGGTCTATTCAAGGGAAGACGTCTTATGGTATAGCACCACTTAGTGAATATGGGCCAGTGTCATAAGTAAGAGCCACACACCACAGTCTGTGCCGCCTGTTTGATTAATGACACCGTCCCACTAAGTTACAGAAATATGAAGTGACCTTACAGGATATATAGAAGCAACGTGAATGTTTTGACCCCACAGATTATTTCCCATATACTGTAACCGTCAGTAACTATGTATCTCCCTGTTGCACGTTGTGTCACACTGATTTCATGCTACACGTTCTCTAACCAGAGTTATTAGGACATATACATGCTACAGTCTGTCCCCATATATGTGTGATGTAACATGACCTTACCTTGTCAATGAAGGAGGCAAATTTGTTATTGAGACCCTTGATTTGATTCTTCTCATCAGTCCTCATTCTCTGGATGTTTGGGTCAATCTCCAAGTTGAGTGGTGACAGGAGACCTTGGTTCACGGTAACAGGGGTGATGCCTCCAGAGCAAAATGATCCCCCAATGCCATATCCACTACCAGATCCATATCCGTGTCCACATCTCCCTGAATGGCAACTTCCACCTGAGATCTTATGTCCCCTGGAGCCAGCACTACAGGCACTTTTACTGCTAAAGCCAGACTTTGCCTGGTGACAAGAAGCGACTTTGTTAGAAGAATATGAGCAGATGCTGTGTGTGCCGCCATGCTTAGGTAATACAGCTGAGTGTGAGCTGGAGTGCTGGGGCCCAGAGCTGCAGTGGGTAGATTGATGAGGCATGCTGCTTCCTCTGTAGGGGGCGATATAGAGATAATAGGAAGTGCAGTCTGCACAGCAGGTGTAAAGTAGTCCTTTTCTTTTAGAACAGATACAGTATCTGCCCCTTTTATACTGGAAGTGGGTGTTGCCGCTCACGTAAAAGACCATTGTTATGATTGATGTTTGGTGGCATCATTTCCTCCTACTTTCATAGGGTACAATAACCCAGCCACATTATCAAAGCAGCAACGCTTTTACTAGTGGCTACCTATTTCCCCATAAAACATTGCATTAAATGTCTCATTTACAGAAACAATGTATGAGAGATTATAGAAAGAAGCCTCTGTGATAACATATAAACCAGTAATTAAAATATGAAATATATTATTTAAAATTTCTGTTGAGTTTTACTTCCCCAACAGTTCCTAATTTTCATGTGAAATCTCTGTGTGACAATGTATCAGGTTCTTTGTCCAACCTTTGCCCTGTGATTCCCATTTATAGAATGTCAGTAGGAGGAGTCACTGAGGAGTTACATGACGCGCGTATTATAATGCATTGTATCTATTCTGTGTTTCTGTGTCATTTATTCACCTTTTACTAGCATCAAAATAATCTGCAAGGCCTGAGAGGACAGGATCAGTGACAGGGGGTAGAGACAATGCTGGTGCCTTGGGCCCAGTGAGACATGTGGTCCGGGACACGGATCTGCAGTTCTTCAGCCCTCTGACTCTGCGGAACTTTCTCCCTCAGGGCCCTGGGTCGGCCGCACACATTTTCCCTGAGTTATTTCTCTCCCCCATGGTGAGAGGATGGATTGATCTGTTATGTCATGTGTAAAGATCGGTGATTGTGTCAAAATTCAACCCAGGATTTATTTGTGGATTTTTTTTACAATTTTCGGTTCACTGATGAATGCAAAGAAGTAAAAAAATGAGAGGAGACTATAATCAGAGAGAAGTGCTATACCATATACAGTATATCCACATATATCCTCTCAAACACACATCCCCTCAAACATGGGCTAGCCACGGGAAGCCTACGAAATGGCATCCCGAAGTCAGGTGTTTTATTTCATTTTAATTGCGTTCCCAGTATACAGTATGTACAGCAGTCGGCACAGTGAATATCTTTGTCGATGGACACAGTGAGGTTACAGAGCAGTTAATAATATTGTAATATTAACATGCCTTTTACACACATATATTTGTATTGTTCTGTGCCTCTTATAGGGTTCACGCTAAGATCATTCAACTTTTCTTAAAGGAGAAGAAAAAGTGTTAACACCGTAGAAACATTTTTAGGCAATTAGATTCACTACCATGTTGCATTCACAAATATATATATTTTTAAAACGTTGTTCTTATGTGAAACACATACTGTACTGTGTGCACGTTCAGGGAGATGCATATGTACTTTGTGTGCTTTACGTACTGCACATACTGAATGTGTTTCACAGCAAAACACGTGTACTGTATGTGTGTTACAGCAAAACACATGTACTGTATACGTGTTACAGCAAAACACATGTACTGTATACGTGTTACAGCAAAACACATGTACTGTATACGTGTTACAGCTGGTGGAACAGGTGTCGACTCCTGCATGTTAGATCACATTTCAGAGATTTCCTTAATGATCTACTGTGATGCATTTACTTTTTGGTAGTGTCAGTGAAGAGCCCACACACCACGTACTTTCACGAATAGAGACACCCTCCCCCCCCCCCAGCTCTAACCCCAGCCCGCCCCCCCCCCATCCCCGGACTGGGGTAAACAGGTTATAATACACTGCTGAATAAGTGTAAAAGATTAACATAAACAGCTAAGAACGCCTTATCTTTGGTGCTGGTTGTGAGTCCCAGCTGTTCCGAGGCACTCCTACTAGGATTCTTAGCAGGTTTCTGAGCACTGAGCAGAAAAATAAAGGCGCAATTAAGTGAATGCAAACAAATAAAATAAAGACAGTGTGTGCAGAGCTAAAAAGTGAAATGAAGCACTCACAAGGGTTATGGTTGTTGATAAACCAATATCAGGGATCAATGTTTGTCAATATCCGCAAACCACGTGTACCAGAAGTAATATCTGTCCCTGTCTCTGATGGTTTATCAAAGATTGCAAATATTTAGTCAAAGATTTTTGTTATTAATGTTATTAACTATTTTAGTTGTTTAGGCCTCAGAATCAGCAGGTGGAATGTAAGGAGAAGAATATTATCCTGATTCTGTCGGCCTAGCTGTATAATCTCAGGCATATAATGAGTTAACTTTTCTTGCTTTTTGCTAAAATGTTTATGATGGCTAAATTGTGCTTACATAGTCTGAATATATAAAGAAATACAGGCATAAACCGGTTTAAGGACACTCACTTTAAGTACACTCGCGAGTAAGGACATCATCCAATAGGCAAACGACAGCTCGCGCATGCGCCTGTCAGCACGTCCTGAACAGCAATACCGGCTCCCTACCTGTACCGAAGCTGTGCGCAAGCGGGGAGACTATAGAGCCTGTTACACATGTGTTATTTACAGCAGTTATGCACGTATATGACGATTGCAGTACAGTACATGCATCGATAAGTGGGAAAAAGGGTTGTGCTTCACTTTAAGTACATTTTCGCTTTACATACATGCTCGGTCCCATTGCTTACGTTAATGCGGGGTATGCCTGTATATATGCGTACGTTAATGCGGGGTATGCCTGTATATATGCGTACGTTAATGCGGGGTATGCCTGTATATATGCGTACGTTAATGCGGGGTATGCCTGTATATATGCGTACGTTAATGCGGGGTATGCCTGTATATATGCGTACGTTAATGCGGGGTATGCCTGTATATATGCGTACGTTAATGCGGGGTATGCCTGTATATATGCGTATGTTAATGCGGGGTATGCCTGTGTATATGCGTACGTTGATGCGGGTGATGCCTGTATATATGCGTACGTTAATGTGGGGTATGCCTGTATATATGCGTACGTTAATGCGGGGTATGCCTGTATATATGCGTACGTTAATGCGGGGTATGCCTGTATATATGCGTACGTTAATGCGGGGGATGCCTGTATATATGCGTACGTTAATGTGGGGTATGCCTGTATATATGCGTACATTAATGCGGGGTATGCCTGTATATATGCGTACGTTAATGCGGGGTATGCCTGTATATATGCGTACGTTAATGCGGGGTATGCCTGTGTATATGCGTACGTTGATGCGGGTGATGCCTGTATATATGCGTACGTTAATGTGGGGTATGCCTGTATATATGCGTACGTTAATGCGGGGTATGCCTGTATATATGCGTACGTTAATGCGGGGTATGCCTGTATATATGCGTACGTTAATGCGGGGTATGCCTGTATATATGCGTACGTTAATGCGGGGTATGCCTGTATATATGCGTACGTTAATGCGAGGTATGCCTGTATATATGCGTACGTTAATGCGGGGTATGCCTGTGTATATGCGTACGTTAATGCGGGGTATGCCTATATACATGCGTACGTTAATGCGGGGTATGCCTGTGTATATGCGTATGTTAATGCGGGGTATGCCTGTATATATGCGTACGTTAATGCGGGGTATGCCTGTATATATGCGTACGTTGATGCGGGGGATGCCTGTATATATGTGTACGTTAATGTGGGGTATGCCTGTATATATGCGTACGTTAATGCGGGGTATGCCTGTATATATGCGTACGTTAATGCGGGGTATGCCTGTATATATGCGTACGTTAATGCGGGGTATGCCTGTATATATGCGTACGTTAATGCGGGGTATGCCTGTATATATGCGTACGTTAATGCGGGGTATGCCTGTATATGCGTACGTTGATGCGGGGGATGCCTGTATATATGCGTACGTTAATGTGGGGTATGCCTGTATATATGCGTACGTTAATGCGGGGTATGCCTGTATATATGCGTACGTTAATGCGGGGTATGCCTGTATATATGCGTACGTTAATGCGGGGTATGCCTGTATATATGCGTACGTTAATGCGGGGTATGCCTGTATATATGCGTACGTTAATGCGGGGTATGCCTGTATATATGCGTACGTTAATGTGAGGTATGCCTGTATATATGCGTACGTTAATGCGAGGTATGCCTGTGTATATGCGTACGTTAATGTGGGGTATGCCTATATATATGCGTACGTTAATGCGGGGTATGCCTGTGTATATGCGTACATTAATGCGGGGTATGCCTGTATATATGCGTACGTTAATGCGGGATATGCCTGTATATATGCGTACGTTAATGCGGGGTATGCCTGTATATATGCGTACGTTAATGCGGGGTATGCCTGTGTATATGCGTACGTTAATGCGGGGTATGCCTGTATATATGCGTACGTTAATGCGGGGTATGCCTGTATATATGCGTACGTTAATGCGGGGTATGCCTGTATATATGCGTATGTTAATGCGGGGTATGCCTGTATATATGCGTACGTTAATGCGGGGTATGCCTGTATATATGCGTATGTTAATGCGGGGTATGCCTGTATATATGCGTACGTTAATGCGGGGTATGCCTGTATATATGCGTACGTTAATGCGGGGTATGCCTGTATATATGCGTACGTTAATGCGGGGTATGCCTGTATATATGCGTACGTTAATGCGGGGTATGCCTGTATATATGCGTACGTTAATGCGGGGTATGCCTGTATATATGCGTACGTTAATGCGGGGTATGCCTGTATATATGCGTACGTTAATGCGGGGTAAGCCTGTATATATGCGTACGTTAATGCGGGGTATGCCTGTATATATGCGTACGTTAATGCGGGGTATGCCTGTAAAGACTTCTGATATTGAACTGGAAACCTGATTCCTGATTGAAGATTTTTCTAACAGCATGTACTTTCAGAGAATATATCATTTTGTGGGAACGTGTTTCCTCTAGGGGTAATTTTGCCTTGTTAATGATGGCGGGCAACACTTTGAACATTTCTGGTGTGAAAAGTCTTACTAATTTGGAGTTCAATTTGATCAATAAAGTATGTAAACCTATACATACAGTGGCGACACACTTTAATCTCGCTTGGCTAGTCCCGCGAATTCTGGTATACCCGGGTGTATTCAGGTTTGTGATCGTTTTCTGCCAGAGTGCATTGCGTTATTTTTCCGGCAGGGATTTAAGCATTTTATTCCGGCTGGCTGCAAAACTGCAATGCCGTGTAAAAACACATGGGGGCGCTTGCGAGCTGTTCTCTTTGATGCCGTCCCCTATAATGAATTGTAATGCAGTATATATGGAAAATAGCTGAAGCGCTCAAATGCAGGTATATCTCAAAATGATAATAAGCCAGACCACTGTACCAGGGTACTAACAATTGATATAGTACCTATTGTGTCATATAATGGGTACTATCCTCCTGAAGACAGGTGGTGTGTGGTGCAACCCACTCACCATCAGTCTCATTGGCAGGTTCCCCTGAAAAATATGCAAATACTCACATCCTGGTAGGGCAGGCAGGCAGGCTGTGCAGCTACTCAATGCAATACAGGGAAAAGGGAGACCAGAAAGCGCACCAGCACAAACGGAGCAGGAAGAAACCAGGACAAAAAAATGATTAAAAGGGCACTTTAATGTGGCAAAAGACCCATCCAATGCATTTCGAACGTCGCTGCGAGCAGGGGGTCCCCGGACCTGAAACCAGTGCGATTCTGCTCCGGAGACCCTCTGCACATGTACAGTATAAATAAAACACATATATAAATAAACACTCGTTCTTTACCTTAGCGGCTATGCGCTATGGTAAAGAAGCAGCATTTCTGTATTTTTAATAATATTGTACAGTGAGCAGGGGGTTCCCTGAGCCAGAAATCTAAACTCAGGGGGCCCCCTGCTCCTGCTCAATATTATTAAAAATACAGAAATGCTGCTTCATTACCATAGCGGATAGCCGCTAAGGCAATGAAGGGGTTAACCCACCGTGCCCGCTTTATTGTGGGTAGCAGGGGTGGGTGAAGGGGGTATTTGGCCCTTGGTGTGAGTTTAGGACTTGCGGGGGGGTTGCGGGTGCACTTAACCCCATCACGACCGTAGCAGTTAATACCGCTACGGTCATGAAGGGGTTAAGCCCTCCCGCTACCCCCCCGCAAGCCCTAAACAAGCACCGTTGGGGCTAATACCCCCTTCACCCACCCCCGCTACCCACAATAAAAAAAAAACTCACACACAGCAGCCGCCAAAAAATAAATAAATAAATCTAAATAAATAAATAAATAAAAAATATATCATTTTGTGGGAACTTGTTTCCTCTAGGGGTAATTTTGCCTTGTTAATGATGGCGGGCAACACTTTGAACATTTCTGGTGTGAAAAGTCTTACTAATTTGGAGTTCAATTTGATCAATAAAGTATGTAAACCTATACATATGTAGTATCACTCACAATCAGGGGAGACCGGGCAATACTATTAAGTATTCATATAGATATCTGGGACAATATTAAGAGTTTATTTTTATCACATTTATGACATCTTATCTTGGTCACATGATATGCAATGTACCCGAAACAGCTACCAACGACTGCTCAACTTGTGCTGAAAATCATTATATAATTTTCATTCAGTGCAGGTACATACTGTATGAAGCGGGTCACAGGGATCCTACTTAAACAAATGCATACCAAAAAAAAAAAAAAGAAAAACACAAAAGCGCACCAAGATTGAGATATACAGTGTATTATAAACAATAAAATTAGTAATATACACTTACATGGATTAAAACTTTATTGATCCTGATCACGATCGTGACTTCTATGGTGAGGCAACAATTGGGATGAAAGGGGGTGAATTCCGTCTCTGCAAACAAGCCCCGCGCGCTGGGACTGTGTTTTTGGCTATGCTGCGTCTTCAGCTCCACACGGTTGTCAGCGTGATGGCCTGCGTTACGCGCATGCGCGGCGGATGAAGCCCCCAGTAGTAGTCCCGAAGATGCCTGCCCGTTTTCAGTTTTGGATCGTGATTGTAGAAAAAAGCACTTGTGTGAAGACTGGCTGTATAGGGTAACAAGCCAGCAACACCCTTCGCGACGCGTTTCGAATACAAAAGTATTCTTCCTCAGGCTATGTCAGGGGCACCTGTTTGGGGTCCTTTATATACCAGACTACATTTGTTATTGGTTAGTACCAATGAGTAGGCATCCAATCAAATGTTCTTAGAAAAGGGGGATGGATTAGAGTCACTAAACCTGCCCCTTAGTGTTTAATAGAGTAAACAGATAAGTTTTACTAATTTATTGTGGTGGATAATAAATAAATAATAAAAACGAAAGTGCCACTCACTAGTAGAGATATATAAAGTGAAACATACAGGTAGCCCCTTTTACAAGTGCAACATTTAAAATATATTTGTTAATATATAAAAGACAGATCAAACATTGTGCTGAAACATACAAATATTACATGAAACAAATAATATTAAGGAATGGAAATATAAAATGAAAAATAAAAAATGAATAAAAGAAAAAAGATAAACAAGGTGTAAAATTTAAAAAGGAAAAAGGAAAGGGGGGGGTTTGGAAAACAGAGGGAGGGGGGGGGGGGAAGAAAGAAAAAAGGGGCATAATGATAAGGAATAATTTAAAAAATATATATCTCAATATTGAAGGCTTTCTAAATTAATAGTCAATGATACAAGCAGACTGTGAAGCAAACATTACCAACTATTAGATTACCGCAAGAAAGGAGTCAATTCTACATAGTCATTTAACCCCCCAGGATATTTAGTTTGGAGTGTGTAGATCCAAAATTGCTCCCTCCTTGCGATATGTAGGTCCTTATCACCAGCTCTAACAGTTGTAGTAATGTGTTCTATACCCATATACTTAACCCCAGTTGTACTACACTGATGAACATCTTTAAAATGACATAACAAATGGGTTAATGGTTTACCGGAGGCCAATATTTTAGGAATGTTGACAATATTTCTTAGATGTTCCATCACACGTTTCTTAAGATGACGTTTAGTGCGACCTACATATTGTAGTCCACATCCACATTGTAAGATGTATATAACATATGTGGATAGACAGTCAATATAGTTGGTAATTTCATATTTATGATCCGTCATATTGGACTTAAAATAGGCTTGGTAAGTCTGGGATATAATCCCTATGTGAGGGGCTCAGCACTCCTATGTATATGTATAGGATTCAGGCATATGTGATCATACCCAAGGTATCTGAGCCTGTTGAACGCGGATTCACTCTTTGACAAAGGGATACAGGTCCCGAAAATTGTTTTCTCATGACCACCCAATAAACTTTTTTTAGCCTCTTTACTGGTTGCAGCCCCCTTTGCTTTGTGTAGCTGTGCTCCGCCACCGGACCCCACGGGATCAAGATTTTAAAATAGTCTTGTGTCAACATTCTAGGGCAAATTTTGCATCTATTGCATCTATGATTACCCTTTAGCCCCAACAGATCTCTGAGGTCCTTTTTCTTATTAGGGACACTGCCTTTGAGAAGGCTCGGGGCCAATATGGTCTTGAGATTATTGCTTTTTGTAAAAACAATTGGCGGTCTTTTTGGTAAAAATTTGCTTAAAATGGGATCCAGATGTAAGATGTACCAGTATTTATTAAGAATATGTTTTATCTTATTATGTGACCTATTAAATTTGGTAATAAAATACGGTATCTTATTTTCTTTACTTGTTTTGTATTTTTTCTTATCAGTGTCTTTTAGTGGCTTTACAGTTTGTGGTACAATGTTAGATGTAATATTGTCACTGACAATAATATCATCCACTAGTTGGGTAGGTATATCCACGCTCCCAGTACCATTAACATATAGATCATGTTCCGACTTATTATTTTTATGACAAATCAATTTCTCCCTATTAATGTGCAGTGCCTTGTTAAATGCTTTATTAACCGTGGTCTTGTCATATCCCTTTTGTAGGAATCGTTCCTGGAGTATGTTTGATTGAGACTTAAATGTCTCTAAATCAGTACAATTTCGCCTAATCCGCAAGAACTGGCTATAGGGAATATTGTTGATGCATCTTTTTTCATGACCATTTGCTGTATGTGGCCACGCAGGTGGCAAACACTGTTGGCACTGAAGGGGTTAAGGTTTGGGTGTTGGTTTTGAGATTGAATTGTCAGGTTGGGTGGGAGAAGCTCCGGGTCCCAGTCCTGTTCCATGGATGCTCTGATCTGTTTTTTTATCCCATTAAAATAGATGGTTTTATAGCAATATTTCACCAATAACAGAAAAATGACAATGGTGTATAAAATTCAGAATGGGGGAAAATATATATATATTTGACAGTGTTCCCAACCTGATAAAAGGAGGTACACGTGGTGACTGACCAATTTCCAGCATTTTCACACAGTCAGTTAACAACGTCACTTTTACTCTCGGGAATAAAAACACAAGCAGGCGCTGCTGAGAGTTGAACTCAGGATCTCCTGTTTACTAGACAGGCGCTTTAACCAGCTAAGCCACAGCGCCTGGTGCTGGCTGCAATCTTCCCTATGTGATAAAGAATCTGGTATATGTGATAAAGAATCTGGTATATGTATCTTAATAATGAGCACACTTAAATCTGTGATGTAACTTTCAAAATTCAACACCTACTCCTGCCTGCTGTTTAAGGCATCAAGCATAACATGTGTCCTATTAAAGGTGCAGTTGAATGCTGAAAAAAAGCAACATATATATGTAACACATTTCCCCCCGTCCCCCAATCGCAGGTAGAGTGCATGTGAGGGGAATCTATATGTATTTCCAGGTGTGGTGCTTTAACTGTCAGGTTCACAGGAGTGGATATTTCTCTTTATAGGGTTGAGCTGCGACGTTTACCTTATACACTTTGTATATTATTATCACATATACATATGAGCACTTTCACATATAAGTTGGATTGTCCACTTTAATAGAATTAATAACCACAGTATACACCTGTTAGAGGAGCACCCCACCAATATTTTTGCATAGGTTCACAGGAGGCCTGACCCTCTGCCAGTGAGAGCCTCACAATGTACAGGGCCTCCACCTGTGTAGGATTACAAGGGTAGAATGACCCCTGAAACAGGACCCACATACAGTAACCAATACACCGGAGTATATATAAAACAGTTTACTGTATATGCATAACAACAGAACACTTACATCAGCAATGGTGTCACTCTGTAACACTAATGGTACAACTACCCGGTCACCTCGCAGGGAATTGTACCCCACATATTATTCCCACCTAACACTGTGTTCCCCGAGTCCCAAGATTCACACAAGAGACCCACAACCACACCCTTAGGCGTGGTCAGTGCCATACTAGATAAGGTATACTGGTTGGTGCAGGTATAGAGATGGTGGTACCTGCCGGGTATGTCCACACCCGGACGCGCAGATGCTTGCGTAGAATCCCTTGCTCCAGGAGATGATGAAAGACGCCTCAGCCTCAACGGTGGATGGCTCCCGCATGGAGTGATCCACCTTTGGACAGTCTCTGCCTCTGCTACTGCAGAGGATAATTCACCTTCAACAACAAGGCCAGGATATCCACGCTTACTGGCTGGACCCTCACTTGTCTAGGTTCTACAGGACCCTGTCCCAATCCTTAGGGCATCCCTGCAACAACCACAAGCTGAGGTGAGTTGGGGCTTAGCTGGGGCCTAAGGGGGATGGGGCAAGGAGCTGGGGCAAGGAGCCACTTGCTCCCTGCACATACCCACCCTCCCCTGTATGTGTCCCAGCTCCAACTAACTCTTCCTGTCTGACATATCCTTCCCTCTCAGGAAATCCTGCAGCCCTATTTGCTCCCTGGAGTCAGGTGACCTGTATGCCCCAAAGCATCCCGGGACTTGTAGTCCATTGCAGACCTCTTTTGCATTGGGGCCGCGTGTGTGATCTGTACTGCGCATGCATGAGTCTCCCGGTACCTGCACACATATGTAATGGCCGCCGCATCGACCCTAACTGTGCATGCGCGAACTTGGGCTGGCCCATCACTACGTAGCGCCTCTGCTGCCACTGGTCCCTCACTGTAATGGCCACCGCATCGCGTCTGCGCATGCGCAATCCTATTGCCAACCGCAAGATGGCTGCCATGTCGCTTCTTTGCATGCACGAGCCTCCGCGCATGCGCGGACACATCCAAGATGGCGGCACCCTGCAGAGGGAGCCGCCGGACAGCCGTCGCCACCCGCAACTACCCGCACCATGGCGAAGGTAAGGGAGGGGGAAACAGAGGACTGGGGAGCCAGAGGGGACCTGGCTACATTCTCCCCCTGGTGGAAATACCATCGCCCCGCTTGGAGGACACCGTTACACTGCATAAGTTTATACAATAAAAATGCAGGGCACAATATGTACAACTTATCATATTTACTTTAGATGAATTGGTACACAACTTGAATTGGTTAACAACTTCACTTTTACTCTTGGGAATAAAAACATAAGCAGGCGCTGCTGAGAGTTGAACTCAGGATCTCCTGTTTACTAGACAGGCGCTTTAACCAACTAAGCCGCAGCGCCTGGTGCTGCCTGCAATTTTCCCTTTGTGATAAAGAATCTGGTATATGTATCTTAATAATGAGCACATTTAAATCTGTGATGTAACTTTCAAAATTCAACACCTACTCCTGCCTGCTGTTTAAGGCATCAAGCACAACGTGTCCTATTAAAGGTGCAGTTGAATGCTGAAAAAAAGCAATGTATTGTTTTCATAGTTAGATATGAAGAGGTTCACAGGAGTCATACTCACACACATGTGCACCAAAAGTTTGAACATGTGTGTGACCACACAGGCGGGAAAACACTTTTGGCACTGAAAGGGTTAATGCTGGGTTGTTGGTTTTGGGATTGAATTCTCACGTTGGGGGTGAGAGGCTCCGGGTCCCAGTCCTGTCCCACGGCTCTGATCTCAGTTTATTAATGTCAGTAAATCAGATGGTTTTTTCACCAAAGCAGAAACCTGACAGATGGCTTCAGTATGGTATATAAGATGCAGACTGGGAAAATAATTACTATATAATGTTCTGTAAAAGCTATAAAAATGTTACAACAAAGATTCAGTTATCAAATGAGTTTATTTCAGGTACACACCGCGGAGACAGCTTCAAAACAAAAAGCTCTCCCCCAGATAACACGGTATGCCATATATTTATACCCTAAAACTTAAAGCTCCACCCCTTTATGGGGGGGCTTGCACGTCACTAAATATTACCTCATTTTGTAATACATATCAATACTAAAGCTGATGTCATTTTGTAATACATAATAATACTGAACAACTGTATGTAAGCTAAAAATCATTATGGGGTTAAATGTGATGTCAGTTCTGCCACTTGGCACATTGTATGAGAAACAGTTTATCTTAGACTACTAACGAGGCTTTCTCATAATATCTGGCCTGTTTACATTTTCAATTTGAAGCTGATTGGATGAGGAAATATCAATAAAGTCAGCTAGGAGCGAAAACATTCCATTCTCTCTTTCACACAGATTTCTTCACATAGAAAGATGACATTAAAACTCACAAAGACAATACAAGATGGCGGTCTAAAATATTCAAACAAATGGCTTCATCCTAATGCTGTTATGTCAGACCCCCTAATGTCTCAACTTCCTCAGTTCAATACCTGATAAGACGAGGTGCACATGGTGACTGGCCTATGAAGTGGATTCAGCAAATTTAGACAGCCAATTAACCGTTTCATTCTCGGGAATAAAAACACAAGCAGAGAGGCGCTGCTGAGAGTTGAACTCAGGATCTCCTGTTTACTAGGAAAAGGGAGACCAAAAAGCGCACCAGCACAAACGGAGCAGGAAGAACCCAGGACAAAAAATGATTAAAAGGGCACTTTAATGTGACAAAAGACCCATCCAACGCGTTTCGAACGTCACAGCGTTCTTTTTCAACTTGAAAAAGAACGCTGTGACGTTCGAAACGCGTTGGATGGGTCTTTTGTCACATTAAAGTGCCCTTTTAATCATTTTTTGTCCTGGGTTCTTCCTGCTCCGTTTGTGCTGGTGCGCTTTTTGGTCTCCCTTTTCCCTGTATTGCATTGAGTAGCTGCACAGCCTGCCTGCCCTACCAGGATGTGAGTACTTGTATATTTTTCAGGGGAACCTGCCAATGAGACTGATGGTGAGTGGGTTGCACCACACACCACCTGTCTTCAGGAGGATAGTACCCATTATATGACACAATAGGTACTATATCAATTGTTAGTACCCTGGTACAGTGGTCTGGCTTATTATCATTTTGAGATATACCTGCATTTGAGCGCTTCAGCTATTTTCCATATCTCCTGTTTACTAGACAGGCGCTTTAACCAGCTAAGCCACAGCACCTGGTGCTGCTTCAAACATTCCAACACGTTAAAGAATCTGGCATATGTATCTTAATGTAATTATTTTACATAGTGTTGCTAATGTATACAGTGTTGTACATTTGTTCAGGCACAGTGAGTCCCTGGGCAAAGAGCTTACAATCTGATTTTTGGTGCCCCAGGCACACAGAGATAATGTGACTTTTCCAAGGTTCCAAAGAGAGGTGACACTGGGATTCAAACCAGCTTCCCCCACAAAAGCAGCGACCTTGACACTTCCCACTGACACTGCCCACTGACACTGCCCACTGACACTAGGACTGGTCACTGCGTTAATCCACGTGTAAATACTAATATCTCGTCTGAACGTTTAGTCGCAATTGTCACAGTAACTTATGTAACGGGTTCCCCCCCCCCCAATCTCACATTGGCCCGGGTAGTCTAACAACCAACCCCCATTACGTGTTCGTGTTTGGTGGTGCACCAGTAGGTAACAGGACTCCTGAGTCTTCCGCTTGATGGTATTAGGGGATGTCATCAGGACAGGTAGCTGAGGTAGTGGGTGCGAGTTCAACTTACATCATGTGCAGCGCCTCCACCTCATCAGGATCTGTGCTTCCGCAGGGAGATGGTCCTGGTGAGGAACTCCTTCTTGGTGGTGACTGCCACTGCTGAGTAATCTTTATTGTAGATTGGGATGTAGCAGACTGCCCCATGCAGCTGCCGGCTCTAGCCGCACATCTCTCCGTGCTGTCCCTTTGCCAGGTACGCTCTCCCGTATTGAAGTGGGATTCCCTCTTCTCCTAGAGAGACCCTCTCTGTGCCAGGTCCCTGGACACAGAGTGGCTATGACAGACTTGATTGGTCAACTTGCACCGCTAGTTACTGCACTAGGGTCACAAAGTGTTCCTACAATCCCTTATGCAGGAAAATACAAGTTACCAGATACTTCACGTAACTGCTGGAACCCCTTACTAACTGACAGTGTTGTGCCTTATATACTTCAAGAGGCAGGCGCATCTCTGATGTCACTATCCAGGGACTCAGAGCATACAGCCACTCCCCTCCATACATAGGGCACCTCACCAGGGTGTGAGGGAAAACCTCCATAACTACTGCTGGCATACCTGTACTTATCAGGACTTACTGCCAACAGAGGGGAAAGTAGTATACCATTATTATGCATGGCTATATACTCCCCCTGGTGAATCCCCACTGTCCCGGCTGGGCCTAAATTTGGTGTACCTTGTGCCAGGAAACACTGTGAAAGAACACACAAATTACATATATAACATCATCACGGTTACATAATAATGTCAGAACATCACGCTCACTGACCAGCAGGGCGTTAAAGAAAAGATCAGACCACTCTTGTCCGGAACCTAATAATAGTGTCGAGGGTCTGGTTTCTTCACCTCCCGTCCCGCTGCATCGGTGACTGTCACACTATACTCTCGAGGCAGACCTCGCTCATTACGGTACACCGCTTTGTGCATGTAAATACTGCGCCCGATTTTCCAAACCCTCATCAGTTGGGAAACCCTCTGCTCAGCCTGAACGCCCTTAATGGCCCCTCCCTTATTGACAATGTAGTACTCTATGTCAGTACGGAGCCACCTCTCTCGATTATCCTCTATATCTCGCATCAGAGGTTCGGGGACATAAGGGTACTCAAGCCCATGAGACCGCTTATACTTTGCCATAATGGCTCGTTCAGCTCGGCAGGCCCGGGTCAATTTAGTTTGCCCAGCCCTTCCCGGTAACACACATGACAGGGGCTCGTCTGACTCCACCGGATCCTCCAACCCTTCGGAACCCTTGGGTTTAATAAAACCCCCTTTAATCCGGTTCCACCTCACTCTCAACTCTCTGAGGTATGCCTCATCACTGAACTCCCCGGGAGCCCACCAATGGTCCACTATCCCATCCCTTTCTAAAATGAAACGGGTGCGGTCTATCCATGCGACATAACCCTCATATAGTGGTGCCCACCATCTAGTTTCCCTTACCTCCTCTGAGTTGGATTCTAGTGGCTCTTCCTCTTCAGGCCCGCCCGATGATACCCCTGAAGTACCCTCAGATGGCGTAACCTTTCCCCGAGGCTGTGATCTGTGTCTACCCGTGGTACTCAACACACTAGTACAATCACTGGGTACCGACCCTTGTCGGGAAATCCTCCCCCCACCCTCCAATCCATCATCCGAAGTTCCCCAGTGCAGGCTTTCAGTCCGATCCTCGGTAGGACCCCGGGAATCCCCTGACATCCCCAGGCTAGAAGTAGACCCGAATGAACAAGTGACCGGGACAGGGGATTTAACTAGGGCCTTGGGACTAACTCTGGGAGTGGACGGGGTTGGGGGACGGGGACGGACGTTAGGTATCGGCAGGGTTACGACCTGCTCCTCAGCAATACCTGACTCGCTTCAGCCACAAAGTCCGTTCTTTTCTTTGGCAGCTGGGCTCCTCTCTCTCCGGCTCGAGCGCCCATTCCGTCTGTCAGTAGGGGATCGACTTCCACTGCTCGACCGCAGAGGCGCGATCATCTCCCACTCGATGCCGCTCTGGTCATCCGGAACTGCCTCTGGACATGCACGTGCTGCGACACCATCTTGGGTTGGGTCACCAATCGAGACCTCTTCCTCCACGAGGACATCCGGCAACGCCCGTCTGCTACGCGGTCCAGCCTGGCCCTGGATCCGCTCTTCTTTCACCTCCACCCCCTGGGTCTGCGACAAGCACTGGGCTGGCCTACTGCTTCGCAGCGTTGGGGTGGATCGACCTCCTTCCGACCCGCTAGTCACCACGGCAGTGGGACTCCGGCGATCGGGTTGTCACGGTACTGGAGACACTCGACTCCGTGTCTCCACACCACGTGGGATAGCATCTCGCCAAGGTGTACCACTGGTATGGTACTCGGTTAACAAGTCCTGGGTATCAGCCAGTCGGGCACACTCCTCGTCCGAGGACTCCAACTTACAGTTCGGGTGGGGCATTCCAATAGGGGACCGCCGATGTGCTCCTTTCCGGTCACCTCTCCGATGGCTGCTTTTCTCTGCCTTGAGAACCCAGCCTGATTCCGGCTCCGCGGGACCTGCACTCTCCCTCCATAGTGCACCCGGAAGCTCCGCTGCCGACATCGGGGTAGAATCTTTCACTCCCACGGCTTGTACCGCCACAAACGTTGTCATGGGCCACATATACTGCAGTCAACAGTGAGGGCATCGAGCCTCGCTGCCCACAGCTCCACCCGGCAGTCTGCACTGCAGGCAGAGACAGACCACTGTCTCCACACCCTCTTCGCGGATAATCAGGAAGCCTCCTGGAACCGAATTGGGATGGGTAAAGATCAAGGGACTCTAGTCCACTTTCTCAGAATGTTCAGCCATAGTCACCAATGGAGGCACTCGTCTTAGAGGTCTGTATCGATCAATGGCTCTTCGCAACTGAAGGGCAGGGGCTGGTTGAGCAACCCCTCCTCCTACTTTCTCCATCGGCATCCGGCGGAACTGCAAACCACTCCCCCTGGTTGAAACTAGGGGGATGTCTCGTAAACTTGTAGGCTGACCCAGCACAGGTGCAGAGTGAGTCATAGTCCATGAGGGCGCGGCTCCAGCTTTCGCGCCAAACTCCCCAGCAGGGTGGAGTTTTCTCGTTGCCTCCAATCCTGGCCAACAATTAGCAAACTGCAAAGTTGCAAGACTTTCTGCAGCTGGCCCACGCGGTGGCCCGGGAACGCGGGAACCGCCATCTTGGTTAGTACTGTCTTTCTTCATATTTGAGGTAGCGTCTGGCTGTTTGTGTATTGGTGTATAACAAAGTCCATTTCGTTCCTCCCATCTCGCAAGGCTGTCGTCCTCACTAGTCTCGAGGGTCCTTTCCCGAGAACATAGACAGGACAAACATGGCGCAGTCACGGCTTTCACTCCATTCCATAACAAGCTCACAAACGTCTCTTCTGTAGCTAGTTCTTCTTCCTCAGTCTGGCATCCTGGACCTTCTGCTCTTTGCAGATCCTCCATTCTGACGGTTGTTTCTCGATCACTGTATACTGGATTATTGTACATGGAGCTCCGCTCTGCGGGGCAGCTACCACATCAGTACAATAAACATGCCTTGTGCACCACCTTATATACCTAACGTAGATCTGACTCGTGTTTGCACTACCTCAGGCTAGGCTCACTCTCTCAGTGTCTACTGTATCTCCTTCCTCCCAGTCTGTGCTCCCTTCGGTAAGTGATCTGGAATGGCTAGAGTTCTCTGGGGCTTCCATGCAGTACTTGGGCGTCTGCCTCTCTTGGTCAGCCTAGTGCAGACCCTCTCCAGGATTCCTGACCATGTTAACAGGCTATCCCTTTAGGCATCCTACCCCCAGCGCTACCTCAAGGTGACTCGGACTCCAGACCCTCTAACTCCTCTCAGGTTCCCAGGTCGTCCCTGCGGTTCCATCCCAACACAGCACAAAGTGGCAGCATACACGTTCCCTGTTTCCCAGCGTGTGCCTAGCAAAAGCCTGTCCTGTTAATAGGTATATATAATCTCAGCAGCGCCTCCAATTGTAATGGGTTTCCCCCCCCCCCCCAAATCTCACATTGGCCCGGGTAGTCTAACAACCAACCCCCATTACGTGTTCGTGTTTGGTGGTGCACCTGTAGGCAACAGGACTCCTGAGTCTCCCGCTTGATGGTATTAGGGGATGTCATCAGGACAGGTAGCTGAGGTAGTGGGTGTGAGTTCAACTTACATCATGTGCAGCGCCTCACCTCATCAGGATCTGTGCTTCCGCAGGGAGATGGTCCTGGTGAGGAACTCCTTCTTGGTGGTGACTGCCACTGCTGAGTAATCTCACTCTCACACAGTGGGGGTTTCATTAACAAGGTCATCTTTATTGTAGATTGGGATGTAGCAGACTGCCCCATGCAGCTGCCGGCTCTAGCCGCACATCTCACCGTGCTGTCCCTTTGCCAGGTATGCTCTCCCGTATTGAAGTGGGATTCCCTCTTCTCCTAGGGAGACCCTCTCTGTGCCAGGTCCCTGGACACAGAGTGGCTATGACAGACTTGATTGGTCAACTTGCACCGCTAGTTACTGCACTAGGGTCACAAAGTGTTCCTACAATCCCTTATGCAGGAAAATACAAGTTACCAGCTACTTCACATAGCTGCTGGAACCCCTTACTAACTGACAGTGTTGTGCCTTATATACTTCAGTAGGCAGGCGCATCTCTGATGTCACTATCCAGGGACTCAGAGCATACAGCCACTCCCCTCCATACATAGGGCACCTCACCAGGGTGTGAGGGGAAACCTCCATAACTACTGCTGGCATACCTGTACTTATCAGGACTTACTGCCAACAGAGGGGAAAGTAGTATACCATTATTATGCATGGCTATAGTTATGACAAGATATAATACACACCAAATAACTGGGTTGAACTGAACGAGGCTTAGATATAATAAAGTATATTTATTCCTTAAATAGATGAACACAGCAATATAGTACAATTAACAGGCAAGAAGGTAACACTTACTTAGGGGTTGGAATGAAGAAGTATCAGATAGCAGTTCTCCAGCAATCAGGTAACAATCAAGATGTAATCAGAAGACAAAGACTATAGGGTTGACAACACTTTATATACCTTTGTAACCCTAATCTTAACATTGAGTACAGGCTATTGGAGAACAATTACCTGTACCCAATCTCTAACGTGGGAACACAGTTTAACCTATGCCCCCCAGCAATTTGGCCCATGCGTACTGGGACTCTGAGGGTCTCATTTCTGTAGCCCCACACCCAAGTCAGGGGTGCCAGCCAGTCTACCAGATCGAGTATCTGGCAGGATCTTCCTTGTTTGTAGGTGTGAGTTATGACACCTACTGCACCGACACACTTTATTCGAGCAAATACCCAGTATGTACCTGGCAGATACCTGGAATGCGCCGCTCCTCACCTCTGACAAGCCCCGTTGCATTTGCCTTCCCAGCCTGGGTTCATGCCTGGCTGATGGGCGGCTGATCTGTTAAATGATAATGATTAGGATTTAATAGGCTGCAATGCTTCGCGTGTCTACCAGATGGCATAAATTCATGAATTGTAATGCAGTATATATATTTATACTGTGCAGTATTGCAGCCAGAGGGAATAAAATGCTTCAATCCCTGCCTGGAAAATAACTCAATGCACTCGGGCAGAAAACAGTCACAAACCTCAATACACCCGGGTATACCCGAATTCGTGGGACTAGCCGAGCTCGAATAAAGTGTGTCGCCAGTGTACAAACCACTCCAGCTTCATGCTTCTCCGCCCTCATGTAAAAAGTTAGAGTGGCGGAGTCTTTTGATCAGGACTTGGTTCCTAGACTTTTGGTCTCCCCCTGACCATTTGCATTCCTTAGTGTGAAGGAATCTTCGCGGGTTTTTGTCCCCGCTTTGAAATACACTATGATGGTTAAAACACAAATATATTAAAATATCCGGTTCCGTTAGGTCCAGCGGGTCCAAACTCCCCAGACCTTAATGCCGGAACGAGGACACTATAGGGTCCAAGTTTCAGCCTGCTGCGACCTTCAGAACCGGAGATATACAAATTCCACATAAACCGTTTCTTACTTTAACACAAAATTCTCCGCTGTAGAATACATCTCAGTTTTTCACTAAATCCCCATTGAAAACAACGGGCTCCGCCGCCATAGACTTTCAATGGTAACCCGCCGCCATTGGCGGCTATGGGAGTCTGCCGCCATAGACTTTCAACGGGGCATCGCCGCCGTTGAAGCCTATGGGACTTCTCCGCCATAGCCGGTCAATGGGAAACGGTCGCCATTGAAGTCTATGGGAAAAACTCATGAACCTTTATGGTGGTCCATACTCCGTCGGGTTAGTCAGAGAGGATCAGGAATGGTTCTGCGGTCATGTCGGAACAGTGACTACAGGCACCCCAAACCATGGCCCTCTGGACCCTCCAGATGCGGAGATATGGGCTTATGATTTTCCGGGTTTCGGACTTAACCGTTTTCTCGTGCTGCTTCTGCCGTCGCCATTGTAACCTATGGCGTGACCCGCTCAGCCAGCACGACCCTTTCCAGGGGTCCTGGATTCTTGGACCCAGTGGTGGTCAAGTGAGGGGAGGCCTAGGAACTAGGGCCAAAAAGAATTTTATTTCTGGGTGCCCTAGAACCTAAGATTCCCACGCCACTTGTCTTTGAACATGACCTAACAGTGATGAAAGCTCTTTTTTAGATATTGTATCCGCTTTGCGGTTTTGTAGTTTGGACGACTGCCAACTCGTTCCTGGAAAGCGCTGTCGAGGAATCTCCATTGAAGTCAATGAGCCCATTGACTTACAATGGGAAACCGCCGCTCCTCCTCTCGGACGCCACCTGCTGGTCTTCGAGGGAAACAGGTCCAAAACCGCTACCTCCGCCATTGAAATGAATGGAGCTTCAATGGCGGCCTATGGGACACTGCAAAATGGTGCCTGAAAAGGCGGGAAAATTAAAGAAAGGGCTATAATAACTATTCAACTATTAACTCTTGCCCTCCCGGATGGATCCCAGTGTGTGTGTGGTGCAGACACTTACATTATAATAAAACATGGGAACAGGGGAACATACATTTTCATGCCATAGCAAGGTGCAAACCACATTCCTGGACCGCAGTCCAGTTAACCCCTTGCCTCCCTGGTGAGGTCAGCGGGTGGCCATTGTGGGTGCAACCCCTTTAATACCGGGCCAATCCCCCTATCCCTCTACAACAATGTTCCCAGATAAATCTGTGACAAATATTCAAGATTCAACTCTTACTCCTGTCTGTTTTTTAAAGGTATAAATCACAAAATCTGGCTTATTAAAGGTGCCGGCGATGTACTATAATCAACCAGTTGAATTTCTTAAGGGCGTGTGATTTTAGGTGTTTGTCAATCCACTTTCCCCTTATCTCACCCTGTCCTTATCAGAGAGCAAATAAAGATAAGGGGATGTGGGATGTGGGAGGTGGGAGGTGGGAGGAGGGGGGGACACTCTGGTCAGGGCCGCTCCAAAGGCGGAGACTGCTGTCCCATAGCCTGGTGAGTCAAGGGGCCCAGAGCTCCATGCCAGTAACCCTAACATGTAGGGCCCAATCTGCTGGGCTGTAAAGTCCTTCCCGCAATTGCAAATTAGGAAGGATCCTCCCAGGCCGCAGACAAGCCACTCTGCTGGTCCCTGCAGCTCCTTTGAGGCTGTAGGTAGTCCCACACATTACTTCTGCTCTGGCCTTTCCTGCCACCAGGACTATAACTATCTTCCCTCCCCCAGCCCATAAATATTCTCTCTCTCTCCCCCTCTCTCCCTCTCTCTCCCTCTCTCCCCCTCTCTCTCTCTCTCTCTCTCTCTCTCTCTCTCTCTCCATTACAAGCGGCGGTCAATAGGGAAAGGCTCTCTGCGGGGACTACATGTACCATGAGCTTCTAGGGCAGTAGTCACGTGCGCGAACAAACCAATAGGGCTGCTGCAATTGTGGTTAAGAGAGAGAGGCAGTTTGGTGCAAGGGAGCTTACGCTGACAGTTATGATAGTTAAGGCAGTTAGGCAGTTAGTGAGTGATTCAATGATATCTGGGACAGCAGAAGGGTAGAGTGTGTTTGTGCAGGGAGTCAGTGACCCAATGCACTAGGCCAGAGACCCACTAAGGCCCCAGCTAGGTCCTCACTCCCCTCAGATTGCGGTTGCTACAGGGACTGGCCCATAGATAGGGACACTGCCCTGTAGTACCAGAGTGAGGGACACCGTCAGGACGCAGCTGCATTCTGATCTCAGGGGATCTGGCCCAGACACCTGCAACAAAGAACAATCTCATACGGTGGTACAATCCATGCAGGACCCACCCCACGTAGAGGCGGAGGCTTCGTGGTTACCGTCACTGGATCCGTGGATTCGATCAGCATCATTGCGCACCCAGGTGTGGACACAGCAATCAGGTGCCCTACGAAGTGCACCAACCATACACGGGCTAGTGGGGGGGCAGCACTGTCTCATACACTTGGGTAGGCAATTGCTCTTGTGGACACTGGGATGGACCGGTGACTGGACACCTTAGTTCATTGGGGTAAACTCCACTGGGGTGTGGACACGGTCCTGCGAGGCCTGTGAGTGGGTATCACCTTTATTACTGGTTCTTTGATGTGTACAGTAAAGTGTTATGTTTTACCCGTGGGTATTCTTTATTGTCCTGTAACGGGGTAATTCCACATAGTAGAATCCCATTACAGGTGGAGGCGCTACCGAGCATCAACTCAGGTACACCCCAGGTTCCCAGCAGCGGAGGCTCAGGTTTCCTGTGAGCCACAGGTATTGTATTGCATCACACATAACGTAGCCACACATCTCCCAGGGGGTGGGGGGAGGGGAGTAGCGTTACACTTGATACACCCAGACAAGGCAGGTCTATTTAGCTATATATAGTGCTATAATATGGCAGTGACCGCTGCTGCTGTTTGTCCTGCTGACGCGTCACACTGGGTGGCATGCTAGGTTCACTGCAGAGAGAGAATGATATAGAAACTCAATGGGGACCAGGCATTTTTATCCCTTTTATTAACAAATTATTGACAGTATAAACTGATCAGGGAGATTATTTATTATTCTTGGCATTATTGCTCAGTAATATCCATAATGTAGAGAAGCAAGGAGCACAGCTGGGTTGAAAATCTGCAGGAAGGTTCCTGTAGAAAAAATGAATGAAGGGCACAACTCCGTTCTAAAACTGAGGGTGGTTTATTTAATAAGTGCACAGGGACAGAAACACAGCCCACACACCGACATGTTTCGTCCCACGGGACTTTATCAAGGTAATATCCATAACTGCTGCTGTGTAGTTAATATACTCCAAACAGAAGCCTAACCCACATGGGGAGGGCCAGAGCATGGGGAGGGCCAGAGCATGGGGAGGGCCAGAGCATGGGGAGGGCCAGAGCACACTTAGATGACACTCAATCACAGGTAAATACCTAGTTTTAATGGTTCTACAAAAACTTATTAAATAAATAATGTATACATTTGAAAGGGTTAAAAGTAAAGGCCTGAACCTCCATTTTGTCTGCCTGAACTTTTTCCTGAACTAAGTGATATATGTACGCAGGAAACGACCTCCAGACAGGCAGAATTGTTCTGTTGGCTGGACACCAGTACTGTGTTTTCTTTGAATCGGCTTGCCCGCAGGTTTTGTTTACAGAATGCAAGGCTAGATGGAAAGTCCCCAGGAAAAGTTGTTATTTAGTAATATGCTAATGTCGTTACGCCTCTAATTTACGCCTCTAATTAACACCTTATTTCCCTGTATAAAAAGTATTGCTTTTCCGTAAAGTTGAGATGAAGAATCAGAATCACACTCTCTGTGTCTCTTACTTCATTTTCCGAGCGCTCGTATGTCATCAGATCAGATTCCAATAGCCCAGGGCGTGGTTAAGTCAAAACTGTTTCCAGTCACAGCCGGCTGTCCGAGGTGGTCCCCGGTGTATTATAAGTTTACGAACCTTATACAGCTAAACCCCATTATAGCGCGGTCCTCGGGGGCCACCCGATCAGACCGCGCTAGAACCGGGTCGTGTTAATTTAAAAAAAAAAAATGGCCACCGTGCACCTGATCGGGAGGGAGGGAGTGAGGAGGGAAGGAAGGAAGAGGGGGCTGGAAGCCTTATACATCCCCTAGCAACGGCGAGTCCAGCCGCAACCTGCTCCTTACCTCCCACCACCGGCATCCATTTCCTCCCCCCCCCCCAGGCCCCCACACCTACCGGCCCTCCGTGGCATAGCCCATGCAGCCCTCTGAGTCCCAGCCTGCTCCTCACTCACCCCCCCTCCTCCCGACACCCCCCCTCCTCCCGACACCCCCTCCTCCCGACACACCCCCCTCCTCCCGACACCCCCCCTCCTCCTGATGCCAGCTCCCCTCCGATCTCAGCAGCTGACACCAAAGGTTTGGGAGGGGGAGTGGGAGGTGTGGCGTAGTGTGCTCTGAGTGCTGTGAGAGTGTGTTGCGATTGCTGTGTGCTGTGAGAGTGTGCTGTGAGTGCTGTGAGTGCTGTGTGCTGTGAGAGCTGTGTGTGCTGTGAGAGTGTGCTGTGTGTGCTGTGTGCTGTGAGAGCTGAGTGCTGTGAGAGTGTGCTGTGAGTGCAGTGAGAGTGTGTGCAGTGAGAGTGTGTGCAGTGAGAGTGTGCTGTGAGAGTGTGCTGTGAGCAGTGTGCAGTGAGAGTGTATGCTGTGAGCAGTGTGCTTGGAGTGTGTACAGTGAGTGTGTGTGCAGTGAGTGTGTGTGCAGTGAGTGTTTGTGTAGTGAGTGTGTGTGCAGTGAGTGTGTGTGCAGTGAGTGTGTGCTGTGAGCAGTGTGCAGTGAGAGTGTGTGCTGTGAGCTGTGTGCTGGGAGTGTGTGCAGTGTGCACAGTGAGTGTGTGTACAGTGAGTGTGTGTGCAGTGAGTGTGTGTGCAGTGAGTGTGCAGTGAGTGTGTGTGCAGTGAGTGTGTGCAGTGTGTGTGCAGTAAGAGTGTGTGCAATGGTGCAGTGAGAGTGTGTGCAGTGGTGCAGTGAGAGTGTGTGCAGTGAGAGTGTGTGCAGTGAGAGTGTGTGCAGTGAGAGTGTGTGCAGTGAGAGTGTGTGCAGTGAGTGATGGGAGTGTGTGCAGTGTGCTTTGAGAGTTTGTGCAGTGTGTGCAGTGTGTGCAGTGTGTGCAGTGTGGCAGCGTGCAGTGTGCAGTGTGCAGTGTGCAGTGTGCAGTGTGCAGTGTGCAGTGTGCAGTGTGCAGTGTACAGTATGCAAAAAAATAAAAAATAAAAATTTTTTAACAATTAAATTTTTTTTTTTTTAAACGGGAGCCACGTGAAAACCGCGTTATAACCGAATTCGCGTTATAACGGGTCGTGCTATAACGGGGTTCAGTTGTAATTGGTTTCAGAAGTGGGATTTCCACTGGGTGGTGAGTATATTTGATATTAGATATCTCGCCCCCCTTTGGGAATCTCTTGGTTAAATTGTGACTGTGAAGTTAAGGGTGTACTGTAGGTCCCTAAGTATTTAACAGGTATTCCTGTTTGTGTGACTGTGTGAGGATGTGACGTACAGTAGAGGCAACTCTTATTCTAACAAAAACCAGTGGCAATTCCCCAAAAAACCCAGGAAACACCCAGGTACATTCTGAATACATGCCTTAAACTTTCCTTAAACTAGCTCCAGCATTTCTGCATTGATTAATGGCCTATCAGATTAACAGCGGGGGTCCCTGGCAGTCCCATTCAAACTGAATAGGACTGCCAGGGATCCCTGCTGTGTTAATCCTATGGGTCGTTAGTCAATGCAGAAATGCCTTAAACGTGCCTCAAACTAGCCCAGAACATACCCAGCACATACCCAGCACATACCCAGAATGTAACCCGGCTAGTTTACGGCAAATGTTAGAATAAACATTGCCTCTACTGTACTACAGCCAATCAGAGTAGGGATGGAGTTCCCACGCTCTGATTGGCTACCATACCATGTGAGGCCGGCCATGTTTCTTTTAATGACGTCATCTTAAAGGCAATTGAAGCAAAGCCATTCTGATTGGCTGTGCTTCCATTGCCTTTAAGTGACGTCATCATTTTTATTTTTATCGGCCAAAACACATGGTTTTCACGGCCCAATCAGGGCCGTGGGAACCATATGACGAAAATGTGACGTCATAGGCCTTTAAAAGCCTATGTCGTCTCATTTTGAAGCCAGATGCCGAGGAGGAAGGACCTCTGGAGAAGAAAGAAGACCAGGGCGTGGCCGAAGATGGAAAGAAGACCCCGCCCCGACCGGAAGAACATAGAAGAAAGAAGAATACAGATGAAGATGAAGATGGATTACAATTAGAAGACCCGTGGATTGATTTGGATTTTTAGTTTAATGTTTATTTTTTTGTATGGTTTATTATTTTATGGGTTCCTGTGCCTGGTGGATTGGTTCGTGAGTAAGGTGCGCAACGGGAGTCGGTGGGGCCAAGTAATGGTAAGTGAACTAAAGAAATGTATTTTATTTAACTTGTTAATTTTTTTAAAAGCTTTTTTAACATGTGTATTTTTTTTTTTGTGGTATATCATTTCTTGCAACTATATGTATGTATGTATATATGTCTAGAGAGATATATACATACAGGGTAAGAAATTATGTTGTTTTAAAAGCTTTCTTTCATGTGTTTTAAAATAATTTGTCTATGCTGCTATGCTTTATTGTGTGTTTAAAGTATTTTAAAATTAGATAGATGTAATTGTTGATATTGTATTGTGTGCTTGTGTTCAGGGTTAGCCTTAGTTTTAAAGTTTGTATTCTGGTTGGTACTTATATTTTTTCACATGCTAAATTGTTCTGCTCCAGGCGTGAATTAGTTAATTGTTTCATTGTTCGGGATGGACTGTCAATTGTTTAGGGATGTAAATAATGATTGCTAATTGATTTTTGTTTACTTGATTGGTTAAAATAGTTTACTTGTTTGGAGGTACAGTATTTGTATTTAGCTTGCAATGATATTGTTCACATTCATTTGCAGAATGTATATGGTGCATAGATTTTATGCATCATTTATACAATGTAAATCCAATGTATTGATTGGAATGTGAGGATTTTCATTGGCATTTGATGATTTAGATTGTAAGATCAGTTAGGATTATTAAAGGAAATTCATTGTAATGTAGTGTGTCTGTATGGAGAAGTGTTATTTGTAGTACAGTATGGTTTTGATAACCCTTCTACATTTATTTGTATATTGGTTCATCATGTGTGTGTATATACTGTATATATATATCTCTCTCTCTCTCTCTCTCTGTGTGTATATATATATATATATATATATATATATATATATATATATATATATATATATATATATATATATATATATATAGTTGCATGATGAAGCCACTGTACAAATTCATGGGTGAAGGGTGGGTATCGGGCCAGTGTGGCTTAACCCCTTAATTACCTTTGCGGTTATTATCCGATAAGGTGTTTAAGGGGTTAATTGATATCTGAATGTAATTGCAATGTATTGGCTTTGTTTTGGCAATGTATTTTGTGGACAAGACAAGAATGTTGCTTGGCGACGGAGACTTCTTCTTGATGAGGTCAGTAGCACTTTATTATTTATTTGAATATGCTAGTTAATGTTTTTAATAATGGGCAAATAATCTATTATATATATCTGGATAATAGTTATTTTGCACATTATTGTACTGTAGGTGTTGGGGGGGGTGTATGTATTGAATGTATAGGCCAGGTTTATTTTTTTTTACATTCAGGGTTTGTTCCGTGGTTCCGCATGAGACCTCTGGAGACCACCTGTGGTTTCTCGGGTATCTCACGGGTATCAGGCTGGTGGTTCCACGGGTGACACATGCGGGGATGAAGCGGTGGCCTCACATCTGTGGGGGCACCGCCGACCCGTAGGTGCGGGGATGAAGATGTGTGGTCCCACTTCTGTGGGGGCACCGCGGACCCGTAGTGAGCACCCGTGAGTTCCCCAGACCCCCGTGGGAACCACCCGAGGCCCCGCAGACACCTGTGGGTCTGACCCAGGGCTCCCAGACATCCGTGGGCCTACCGTGGGGACCCAATTGTAGCCCACGGTGACCCAAGGAGACCACCTGGGGGCCATGGTGCTGGCAGGACCCACCAGCAGGCCTCCTGTTTGAAAAGGGCTGCTGGTACCCTGTAGGTCTGTCCAGGTGCCCCGACCAGCCCACCGGGGACTCGCGTGGGGCTGCGTTATGAACCCTTTTTGTAAAAGGATAAATCTTGTATTTATGGGGGGGCACAGGGGGTGGGTAATGTATTTAATAAATATAATGATGTTTATTGTGGGTCACTGTATTGTTTTTATTGTGGGTACTGGGGGTGGGGGGGTGGCTCCCCAACGGTATGTGGGTAGGCCTCCCTTGTGGGTATTGGGTGAGGGTGGTTAGGCCTCACGGGGTGAGGGGTTAGTGTGGGAGGGTATGTAGGCGTCCCGAGTGGTGGGTGAGGGTGGGTTAACCCCTCAATGACTGTAGCGGTTAATAACCGCTATGGTGATTAAGGGGTTAGGGGACATTACTTTGGATGTTTTAATTTTTGTGTCTGTTTTGCAGAAGCGGAGGGGCCATGGCCAGGATGGGGGGGGGGGGGTAATGGTATGTGGGTAGTGGGTGAGGGTGGTTAGACCTCACAGAATGCACATCGGCTCCCCCCCCCCCACATTTACATAAACTGCACTCACAGCAACACAGGCAGGGAGATTTAACAGACAAATTAGGGGGAGGGGGCTTTACACAGATCACAGTCAAGGAGGTGGGGTTATAACCCACTCCCCCTCCCCACATTTACATAAACTGCACTCACAGCAACACAGGCAGGGAGATTTAACAGACATATTAGGGGGAGGGGGCTTTATACAGATTACACTCAAGGCAGGGAGATTTAACAGAAACATTAGGGGGAGGGGGCCTTACACAGATTACACTCAAGGCAGGGAGATACAGGGGATGTACTGTACTGTATGTTGTTTATTGCAATGCTTCAATGTGTGTACAGTATAATGTTTTTTACAATTAGATAGATGTAATCCTTGGTATTGTAAGGATTAGCCTTGGTTTTAAATTTTGTTTTCTGGTTGGTACTTATATATTGATTTTTGTTTACTTGATTGGTTAAAATAGTTTACTTGTTTGGAGGTACAGTATTTGTATTTAGCTTGCAATGATATTGTTCACATTCATTTGCAGATTGTATACAGTATGGTGCATAGATTTTATGCATCATAAATACAATGTAAATGCAATGTATTGATTGGAATGTGAGGTTTTTCATTGGCATTTGATGATTTAGATTGTAAGATCAGTTAGGATTATTAAAGGAAATTCATTGTAATGTAGTGTGTCTGTATGGAGAAGTGTTATTTGTAGTACAGTATGATTTTGATAACCCTTCTACATTTATTTGTATATTGGTTCATCATGTGTGTGTATATACTGTGTGTGTATATATATATATATATATATATATATATATATATATATATATATATATATATATATATATGTATAGGGATTGTTGTTATATATATATACATACATATATATATTTATTTATATTCGTGTATTTATTTATTTATTTAGATTTATTTATTAATTGTGGGGCTGCTGTGCGTGAATTTTTTTTATTGTGGGTAGCGGGGGTGGGTGAAGGGGGTATTTGGCCCTTGGTGTGAGTTTAGGACTTGCGGGGGGGTTACGAGTGCACTTAACCCCTTCACGACCATAGCAGTTAATATCGCTACGGTCGTGAAGGGGTTAAGTGCACCCGCTACCACCCCGCAAGCCCTAAACAACCACCATTGGGGCTAATATCCCCTTCACCCACCCCCGCTACCCACAATAAAAAAAATTCACACACAGCAGCAGCACAATTAATAAATAAATCTAAATAAATAAATAAATACATGAAAATAAATAAATTTAAAATACATTTTTATTCATAGTGTAGATGTGCAGGGGGTCTCGGGAGCTGAACCGCTTTGGTTTTAGGTCTGGGGAACCCTGCTTCCCGAGATACAGGCCCCTTTAGGGGATTGCTAGACTGGATTATATTCTCTAGTCCCAGCAGAATCCAATCCTCGGGTATCCTACCTGACCTTTCCAGTGACCATGCAATGGTGTACTGTGTAAGAAAAATAAGACCACCCCAAGCAAGCCCTAAAGGTCTCCTCACTAGAACATTTAGAAACGTTAACCCACAACAGTTTCTGGCTGATTTTACCAGCTGCCCTTGGTACAGAATGGTCTTAATTCCTGACACCAATTCTGCACTCAACTATTTCCAATTTGAGTTCTTAAAACTCTGCAATACCCATGCTCCATTACACAGAATAAGAGTACAGGAGGCCCACCTTCCATGGATTACAACTGACCTTATAGCGCTTTACCATTTTAGGGATGCCTGGTGGAAAAGCTACAAAGTAACTGGCACTACCAAGGATCTCAATCACTACAGATGCCTGCGGAACATTTGCACAAGGCAAACAAGGCATCCAAAAGCACAATATTACTCTGACAATCTCCACCAGAATACATCAAACCCAGCTAACTTCTGGAAGGTCATCAACAACATATTCCAGTCTTCTAACCATCAACAGCCAAGTAATATCACTAAGGGGGATATAACTCTGACAAATCACACTGATATTGAAAAATAATTAAATAAATACTTTGTGGGGTGGGCTTCTTCCCTATTCCCACAATTTTCAATTTGGCCCAGTATCTGAAGGGGAGATTACACAAGCGCTCTTCAAATGAAAACTAAGCAGCCAATGTGGACCTGACCTACTGCAATCTAAGTTCCTAAGACTTGGTGCCCCAGCCATTGCCAATTCGCTTGCTTCCCTAATCAACTGTATTTTATCTGGAGGCCATATCCCAAAAACCTGCAAAGCTGCCAGAGTTACCCCAATTTTCAAAAGTGGCAACTAAAACACTGTCTCAAACTACAGACTGATCTCTCTTCTCCCAATACTACCCCAAATCATGAAAAAATGTGTCCACTCCCAATTAAGCGATTACTATACCAAGACAAATTTCCTTAGCCAACTCCGATCTGGATTGTGCCCACAACACTACATAGTAACTACTCTCCTAAAAAGTTTGTAATGAAATCCAGTGTGGAATGGAACGGGGACAACTCACCGGTGCAATATTCCTAGATTTTGCAAAGGCTTTTGATACTGTTGATCATGTTATCATGCTAATCAAACTTCAGTGCTCTGGAATAGGGCAGCATGCTTTAAACTCTAGATCCCAACATGTGTCTATCTCGGGTTCTATTTCCAACCCCCTGGATATTGCCTGTATGTCCTGCAAGGCTCGGTTCTGGGGCCCTGTAACAGGGACTTAAACCTGTTTATGTAAAAGTGCCTCCAAATACTCTGAGGAATCCAGCAGGGAGCTGGTTAATTGAAGCCACTCAATTATTCAGGCTCCACCTGGCTAATTAGAGCTCTAGAAAAGCTTCCTGTGAGAAAGTGACAGGGAGATACCTTAGCACACAACTGTGCTGACCAAGGACAGAGACTTCCTGGGAGCAGCAGGACTGAAACGCCTGCATCTGGAGAAACCGTCATATAAGACGTTCTTATATATTGCTCATATTGCTCCCTGATAAATATTTGATATGTTTTTGGACACTGAACTGGCCTAACTAGCTAGTCCTAGATAGTTAGGGTATGTCCTGTTTATTTTGCCTCCAAAGTGGAGTAGGTGTTTGTTTATTTTGCTATTGTATGCTGTAGTATGTTTAAAGGGAAAGGCTCAATAAAGCCATGTTTTAATTTCACCAAAATCGGTCTCCATTAGTGTACCTCTGCACACATCCCTTACAGGCCCTACTCTTCTCAGTCTTCATCAATGATCTACCTACAGCTTGTAAGAGAGCTTTAATACACATGTATGCGGATGACACAATCTTATATGCACACAGCCCTAGCCTCTCCGACCATGAACACGTAATTCAATCAATTTTTTCGATACTTGAAAACGGGATTTCCCCCCCAAAATGTTTTTAAACACTGACAAGACTGTAACAATGATATTTGGGACCAAGGCTACATTTCTAAAGCTTCCAATGAATGAGCTCCAGATCAGTACCAACGCTAATACCATCTTAGCCCCTGTTACTAGTTTTAAAGTCCAGAGCATATGATTTCATACCACTTAATACTGTATTTGGGTAGCACATTGATATCCTGACATCCAAACACTATGCCAAACTAGGTGTACTTTATAGGAACAAATCCTCCCTAAGACCTCTTGTCAGAAAGCGTATCGCACAGCAGGTGCTAATGCCAATTATAGACTATGGGGACATAGTTTATGGCACATCACCCCAAACTCACCTCTAAAATTCAATATGCTACTTTTTCCTCCAATGTAACTGCAATACACATCACTGCGAAATGCTCAAAGAACTAGATTGGCCATGATGAGACTAGGCGCAAAGTTCATTTTTCCTATATTGCCTGCAAATACTTATGGGGAAGCTTCCCACCTATCTGAACAAGCTCCTCACCCCTACCACATGCAGCACTTATCATCTGAGATTTGACTCCAAAAGACTGTTCATGGTCCCAAGGCTCAACAAAGTATCCGGCCGCTCCTCCTTCCCTTCCCATGCACCTCAAAACTGGAACAACCCTACTGGAGACTCTCACAGCCGCCACCAGTCTAAGTTCTTTCAAAACTAAAGTTGTCTCACATTTTAATCTGGTCTGTAACTGATCTGTTCTGTGCATCTATAACATATTATATATACATATATAACCCTGTCCATTTAATGTAACCATGTATTGTCATTATAACTCTGTGCCCAGGACATACTTGAAAACAAGAGATAACTCTCAATGTATTACTTCCTGGTAAAGAATTTAATAAATAAAAAAATAAATAACATACCTCTTTGTGTGTCAACCACTTTACCCAACACCAGGGTAATGTAACAGTGTTAAAACAACTGGAATGTAATGGACAGTATACTTGCTGAGAGGAGAGGTGCTATCTTTAGGGTACCAGCATTACTGGACCAGCGCTATCACAGATTACAGAATCTTTCTTTCTTGGTGC
The DNA here is from genome assembly GCF_040206685.1 of Ascaphus truei. Lineage (NCBI taxonomy): Eukaryota > Metazoa > Chordata > Amphibia > Anura > Ascaphidae > Ascaphus > Ascaphus truei. The sequence continues at coordinate 6,078,834 of NC_134487.1, forward strand.
TGCTTTCCCCTGCGTGCTTTATCTCTCTTTGATTCTTTTTCTTTTGATTTGTAATTGTTTTAAAATAAATTCAAAGACGAACCTACAGCCTTCTCCTACTCAATCTGCACCTTCCCTGCCAAAGCAAAACGGCGGCAAGTGAGGGGTACGTGTATATTTATGGAGGGGAAAATACCGCAAGACTAGATCCTGGTGGCAAGCAGAAATTGTATTTGTTTCCGTTTGTATTCAGATCGCTTATGTAGTTACGGTCACGTGGTCCGGAATATCCCTGAAAGTGAGTGTTCCCTGTTCCTGGATTCGGGAGATCCGGACCCTCACCCTGTTCCCCGGTGTCAGACTCCAACCCCACGAACGTGCCCATTCTCAGCTGTTACTGACTGGTGTACCACACGAGACACATCACCTGATAACAATGTTACATTCTGTGCAGTGAATCATTATGTGTCTGTACAGTATCTGTTCCTCGTCACAAGTCTGTAATAATTATTACTTTTCCAGTTATGAACATACATAGGAAATAAGTGTGTGAAACATTGGTGATAAACAGCAGTTTATTGAAGAGACAGAGAAACAGAAAAGCCGCGATGATTACATTTACATTATGTGCCAGTAAAGTATTCAGCAGAGCCCACTGTGTCCTGTAATATAGATACAAGCAGAGTCATTAAATAGAGACACATTTAGCTATATAGAAGATTTCCTGCACTGGGGCTGCAATGGCAGGTAAATAATGAGCCCGGCAGTTACTGTCAGTGCTTGGAAGCGATGCCCCCAGTGTAACAGCTGTATCCAGGCCCTGAGCAATGGCTGCTTTTGGAGACATGGCTGATGCTTCTTCCGCTGCCTGAGTTACATCCGCTCTTATGGTGATGTCCACTTCCACCGTGGGACATTCCCCCAGCGCAGTGTTTTCCCCCAGTGCTAGAGTGTAGCACGGCTGTAAGAAATGTAACGTACGTGTCACTTAGTAACAGTGTGATTGGGAATGTGTGGGACATAACGTAACATATTATTATTATTATAATTACAGTGACGGGTATTCATGCTTAAGGACAGTTTGATGTTGCTTATACCACAAATTAATTAAATGGGAGTCAGTGAGCTATTACACTTCTTTACTTCTAATAATAGGAAGTTAGATTTTAGTAATGGGATAATAGAAGAAAACAGAATGTAAATGTATTTCTTATTCAGTTATTGTGCGTATAAAAGAGTGTCAGAAATTACAAATTAGAAGACTATGGAGAAGTTAAGAGGCCAAACTTAACCCCAAATTTAGGAATAATCTTACACCCCCTTAGCACATACACACAAGAAAACATTGAGTCACTTACAGATGTTAACAGAGCCGTCTTTACCCAACCTGAAACAAACATAATAATTATTAGTAGTAGTATTGGTCCATGAAGATTAAACATTATGATGTGTGTCTTCTGTTGTAGATGAGTGAATGTTTATTAAAGTGTTTTATCCCATTTCCCAGGCATGTTTAGGCTTGTATTTAATAGTACACAATGTATATAATTGGGGAGATTGGCAGCAGGGGGGTATTACAATATAATGTGTGAGACGTGTATAAGTTCTTTCTATGCTCACAGTAAGAGGAATAAAGGGGTGTGTATAGATATTACATTTACCTGCACTCTTCTCCCTCCAACATTTTTTTATAAGTTGCAATCTCAATATCCAGAGCCAGCTTCACATTCATCAGCTCCTGGTATTCCCGCAGCTGGCAAGCCATGTCCTGCTTAGCTTTCTGCAGAGCATTCTCCAGCTCAGACAGTTTATTCTTGGCATCTCTGACAGCCGCCTCTCCCCGTCCCTCAGCGTCACTTATAGCGGCTTCCAGTGCAGCACGCTGGGGAACACATGGTGAGACATAGAGGGACATATTCCTATGTGCGCAATATTAAGGAGAAGCTTTATGGTGGTTTGTTATATTTTAGCTTATCAAGTGTTAGCAGAAAAAAATCAAATCCCTACATTGTTACCCAAAATGTCTCTCGTTTACACGTACAGATGTAGCTGGATTAACTGTTTCCTGTTTGAGGTGTGCCCGGGCAGGTAGTGTTCTGCGGCAACATTAACATCCTATAATAATTCATTTTTAATTGGTTGTTTTTCCTTGGCATGAGCTATTACCAGGGTCACCTTTGTTATCTTAATAAGAGTGCCTATCCATGTACATTTTAATCTCACTGGGTGCCAGTTTTAGCAGCGGATTTTGACTACAAAGCATGAGATTAGAAGAATAGGAATTCATACTGAGACATGTCCGGGTGTGCTGACCTCTGCTTCGCTGACTCTGAGATAGGCCTGAGTATGGTATAAAGAGATATCACTGGCTGAACAGTTCCCTCCCTGGGAAGTTGCATTGGCCATTGCTAATTACTAGTTATGGGTGAATATTTGTGGTGAATTTGGATCGACGGGTTCCTTTGGATCTGCGGATTTCAGCGAATCTATCTCAAAAAGGGCGAATCGCATTTTGCCGAATTTTAATTATCATTGCCAATACACTCCGCAAATCCAGCAATTCGTTGATAGCTTTGTAAGATCCAATCCGCGGATTCAGCAATACGCTGTAGGATCAAATCCGCGGATTCAGCAATACGCTGTAGGATCCAATCCGCGGATTCAGCAATACGCTGTAGGATCCAATCCGCGGATTCAGCAATACGCTGTAGGATCCAATCCGCGGATTCAGCAATACGCTGTAGGATCCAATCCGCGGATTCAGCAATACGCTGTAGGATCCAATCCGCGGATTCAGCAATACGCTGTAGGATCCATTCTGCGGATTCAGCAATACGTTGTAGGATCCAATCCGCGGATTCAGCAATACGTTGTAGGATCCAATCCGCGGATTCAGCAATACGTTGTAGGATCCAATCCGCGGATTCAGCAATACGTTGTAGGATCCAATCCGCGGATTCAGCAATACGCTGTAGGATCCAATCCGCGGATTCAGCAATACTTTTACCCATATATAAGAATCCGCCAAATGAATTGCTGAATCTGCAGATTGATTCTACTAATCCGTCAGCGGATCCAATGGCGGTTTCTGATGAATCTGCTCAGATTAAAACTGACAAATCCGTTTGCGGATTTTACACCGCGAAACGCATCTGGGGCGAAAACGAGAAAAAATCAAGGGACAAAATGTGGTCAGATTCGTCTATCTCTACTAATTACTAATAACAAGGTAACATCTCTTCTCTCTACTAATTACTAATAACAAGGTAACATCTCTACTCTCTACTAATTACTAATAACAAGGTAACCTCGCTACTCCCTACTAATTACTAATAACAAGGTAACATCTCTACTCTCTACTAATTACTAATAACAAGGTAACATCTATACTCTCTACTAATTACTAATAACAAGGTAACATCTCTACTCTCTACTAATTACTAATAACAAGGTAACATCTCTACACTCTACTAATTACTAATAACAAGGTAACATCTCTACTCTCTATTAATTACTAATAACAAGGTAACATCGCTACTCTCTACTAATTACTAATAACAAGGTAACATCTCTACTCTCTACTAATTACTAATAACAAGGTAACATCTCTACTCTCTACTAATTACTAATAACAAGGTAACATCTCTTCTCTCTACTAATTACTAATAACAAGGTAACATCTCTACTCTCTACTAATTACTAATAACAAGGTAACATCTCTTCTCTCTACTAATTACTAATAACAAGGTAATATCTCTTCTCTCTACTAATTACTAATAACAAGGTAACATCTCTACTCTCTACTAATTACTAATAACAAGGTAACATCTCTTCTCTCTACTACTATCACTAATAAGAAGCTAACATCTCTACTCTACTAATTACTAATAATAAGGTAACATCTCTACTCTACTACTATCACTAATAACAAGGTAACATCTCTAATCTCTACTAATTACTAATAATAAGGTAACATCTCTTCTCTCTACTAATTACTAATAACAAGGTAACATCTCTTCTCTCTACTACTATCACTAATAAGAAGGTAACATCTCTACTCTCTACTATTACTAATAACAAGGTAACGTCTTTACTCTCTACTAATTACTAATAATAAGGTAACATCTCTAGTCTACTACTAATTACTAATAAAAGGGTAACATATCTACGCTACTAATTACTAATAACAAGGTAACATCTCTTCTCTCTACTAATTACTAATAACAAGGTAACATCTCTACTCTACTAATTACTAAGAACAAGGTAACATATCTACTCTCTACTACTTACTAATAACAAGGTAACATCTCTTCTCTCTGCTAATTACTAATAACAAGGTAACATCTCTTCTCTCTACTAATTACTAATAACAAGGTAACATCTCTACTCTCTACTAATTACTAATAACAAGGTAACATCTCTTCTCTCTACTAATTACTAATAACAAGGTAACATCTCTACTCTACTAATTACTAAGAACAAGGTAACATATCTACTCTCTACTACTTACTAATAACAAGGTAACATCTCTTCTCTCTGCTAATTACTAATAACAAGGTAACATCTCTTCTCTCTACTAATTACTAATAACAAGGTAACATCTCTACTCTACTAATTACTAAGAACAAGGTAACATATCTACTCTCTACTACTTACTAATAACAAGGTAACATCTCTTCTCTCTGCTAATTACTAATAACAAGGTAACATCTCTTCTCTCTACTAATTACTAATAACAAGGTAACATCTCTACTCTCTACTAATTACTAATAACAAGGTAACATCTCTTCTCTCTACTAATTACTAATAATAAGGTAACAACTCTACTCTCTACTTATAATTACTAATACGAAAGTAACATCTCTTCTCTCTATTACTAATTACTAATAACAAGGTAACATCTCTAATCTCTACTCCTATTACTAATAACAAGGTAACATCTCTACTCTCTTCTAATTACTAATAACAAGGTAACATCTCTACTCTCTACTACTATTACTAATAACAAGGTAACATCTCTACTCTCTACTACTATTACTAATAACAAGGTAACATCTCTACTCTCTACTACTAATTACTAATAACAAGGTAACATACTGTAGGTTATAATAACCTCCAATGCATTTGCAAAGTTTGAGATGTTTTCTTCCCCAAATGTAATGATTTAATAAATGTTTCTCCAAGTCTCAGAGGCTTAATAATAATGTCACACAATGAGTCTCAGAAATTACACCAGATTCAGGGAAATATCCCTGGAAATGGTGTGTTTGCCCCACTAATTATCTCAGCATGAAGCAGATATGGAGAAGTTAGAGAAGGTTGCAGGCTGCAATGCACCTAATTCCGGCGAATCGCTAACTAACTGACTCAGCCGCAGCTTATTCACTGCACTGAAAGGGGAACATGTGCCTGCTTCCCGACCTTATGCAAAGTTTCACAAATCTCTAGTGAACTGTCATCCAAATATAAAAATGTAAAAATGTAACGTTAAAAAAAAAATCAGCACAAAATAAATTATCAGGTCATTCATTATTATGACTTCAGTTCTTTTTTGCCTTTGGGGGGATCTTCGCTTTAACATATTATTGAATATTATACATTTTCTTCACATTCAACTATTGCTTATAAAAGGTAATACAGCTATACATTATGTCTTTATAATGAAAGCTATTAGTGTGTGTGTCAGTGTAATATCTGTGTGTGTTACCTGCGCTTTCACACTCTCTATCTCTCCCTTAAGCCTCTGAATTGCTCGGTTGAGGTCAGCGATCTCATTCCTGGTGTTCTGCAGATCATTCCCATTTCTCCCGGCAGTCACGCTCAGCTCCTCAAACTGGAGATAAAACAGGACTGGTTATAGATATGGAAATTATATCACAGGACTTTGTGCACCCGATGTGCATGAGGATTGGTTTTAGTTGTGATGTTATCTGCCTGTAATAGACTCACCCTTGTTTGGTACATGGATTCTGCTTCAGCTCTGCTCCTGTTAGCAATGTCCTCATATTGAGCTCTGACCTCAGCAATGATACCGCCCATGTCCAAATGTACCGAATCCTAAAAAGCAATCCCTCTCCCTCCCATCACTTTCCGTTATTTCATTACAATGTTCCCAATTCTTTCCGCCTCTCTCTCCTTCTCCAGTATTATTATTTTCTCCTTGGGCGCCAACTGACTTCCTCTCTTTCTTTCCCCGTCTGCTTTCAGTGTAAACCTTTTAGCTATCTGACTCTTATTATCTGCCACCAGGCTATATGCATTATGATATCCTCAGATACATTGCCGACCAGGTACAACACCCAGTGGCTCACATGCTTAGAGAAATTGCAATAACTCATTAAATTACAAGTAGAATATATCTAATTGTATCCAGACATGAACACAAACCTGCTCGTTTATCTCAGGAACCACCATAAAAAATGTGGTTACGATATCTTAAGGGGTGTCCAAATGCAGAGCAGACAAACAACTACAACAACAAAAATATAGTAGACTATAAGCATAAATATCCCATACTGAGGGTAAGTTGGTACTTACCTTCTCTTCATGTCTTCTGCGGTCTCCTCCATACTGTTCCTTTCTGCATCCAGGCGCGCTCTCTCACATGTTAGACTCTCCAGCTGTCTCCTGAGGTTACTGATAAAAGCCTCAAAGAGAGGTTCCATTTGACACCTCGCTGTGTTCTGATCCTGTAACAAAGCCCACTTGGTCTCAAGCATTTTATTCTGTTGCTCCAGAAATCGCACCTAAAGCAAGTAGGAGAAACATTAATAATCATAAAAATGGCCAAACATTCTTAGCAAAATATTCTGCAGTTTGCCTGGAAGATGCAGAAATAATGTTTTGTTTTATCACATAAGACAACAGGTTCTGTTACATATAAATGGGCTAAGAATATACTATTTAAGCCCTAACTGCCTCTGTAATTGTGTTACTTTGTATATTTCCGCATATCTTTGAGTTTAACACTGCAGCCAAGTATGAAACATGCATCAAATGTGTGACACTGTCACTGGGTGGGAACCGCTGAGAAAGTGGCACATACAGTTCTTACTTACTGAGCAGTGTTATTCTATAAGGTCCCTTCTGGTGCTGGGAGACACCTTATGGTCTATTCAAGTGAAGACATCTTATGCTACAGAACGTCTATGTGATTTCATGCTACGCGTTCTTTAACCAGAGTTATTAGGACATATACATGCTACAGTCTGTCCCCATATATGTGTGATGTAACATGACCTTACCTTGTCAATGAAGGAGGCAAATTTGTTATTGAGACCCTTGATTTGATTCTTCTCATCAGTCCTCATTCTCTGGATGTTTGGGTCAATCTCCAAGTTGAGTGGTGTCAGGAGACCTTGGTTCACGGTAACAGTGGTGATGCCTCCAGAGCAAAATGATCCCCCAATGCCATATCCACTACCAGATCCATATCCGTGTCCACTTCTCCCTGAATGGCAACTTCCAACTGAGATCTTATGTCCCCTGGAGCCAGCACTACAGGCACTTTTACTGCTAAAGCCAGACTTTGCCTGGTGACAAGAAGCGGCTTTGTTAGAAGAATATGAGCAGATGCTGTGTGTGCCGCCATGCTTAGGTAATACAGCTGAGTGTGAGCTGGAGTGCTGGGGCCCAGAGCTGCAGTGGGTAGATTGATGAGGCATGCTGCTTCCTCTATAGGGGGCGATATAGAGATAATAGGAAGTGCTGTCTGCACAGCAGGTGTAAAGTAGTCCTTTTCTTTTAGAACAGATACAGTATCTGCTCCTTTTATACTGGAAGTGGGTGTTGCCGCTCACGTAAAAGACCATTGTTATGATTGATGTTTGGTGGCATCATTTCCTCCTACTTTCATAGGGTACAATAACCCAGCCACATTATCAAAGCAGCAACGCTTTTACTAGTGGCTACCTATTTCCCCATAAAACATTGCTTTAAATGTCTCGTTTACAGAAACAATGTATGAGAGATTATAGAAAGAAGCATCTGTGATAATATATAAACCAGTAATTAAAATATGAATTGTCTTATTTAACATTTCTGCTGTGTTTTACTTCCGCAAAAGTTCCTAATTTTGATGTGAAATCTCTGTGAGACAATGTATCAGGTTCTTTGCCCTGTGATTCCCATTTATAGAATGTCAGTACGTGGAGTCACTGAGGAGTTACATGACGCGCGTATTATAATGCATTATGTGTTTTTGTGTGTCATACTGTATTTTTTACTGCTGAATATTGTCCCTCTGTTTCCTGGAAAGAGATGGGCGAACTGATCTCTAACTGTTCCGTAGATTTTTCCTGATTTTTTAGAGCCATTCCAATCAGTACAACTGAATACAATATTAAATATCTCTGAATCCAGGATTTAATCCAATCTGAGTTTGGATTTGAATATCTGAAATATGGGGACGGTGAGGTGGAATTCAATTGAGTAGTGTCTCCAAATATATATATATATATATATATATATATATATATATATAAATGAATAGACAATACCGTTCTGTGGCTAACGATATGCTTTTTTTACGTGAGCTTTCGAGATTCACTGATCTCTTCTTCCGACGATGGTACATTGAATAAAGCAGACAAGGGCTTACTTAAAAACAGTGCATACACTACCGACACGATTTAATCGAGCAGGGCTAGTTCCGCAAGCCGGGGGATGCCCTGGCTTGCTAGCCCCACTCCCTCGGCGTGCCGCGCGTCACCGATGCGCGGTCACGCGTCATCGGGTGCCAGCGCCCCCTGCACGCGCGTCCAGGGCTCCCCGAGGGAGCCCTGGTGTCCCGCGATGCGGCAGGGGGTTCTGGGGGACCCGGCGGACCCGGCAGCGGGAGGGAGAGCGCCCCAATCGGAGGGCGCTCTTCCGCTGCTTCGGCGCGCGCCCGGCACCCTCCGGCGCGCGCCAAGTTACTGCTGCGGCCGAGAACGATGCTCGAATAAACTCGGCCGCAGCAGTATAAGAATGTTATCTGTGACTGAAACCTAACAACCCCCTGTGTAGTGTGCGATTTATGACTTAAGGTGTTAAATAGTCCCTGAATGTTAGTGATGTAAGATTGTGTGTGTGTATATGTATGTAAATATAAATTTGTAAAGAGCCCACAATGTATACAGCGCTTTATAAAAGGTGTGTGTGGAGTGAAAGTGTATATCAATGGTGTGGGTAGGTGTGGAAATGTAAGAGGCTGTAGCATTACTAAAAGTGTGTGTAGATACTATGTGGTCCCTATTAGTATATAGGGATGGAATTACATAGAGTATTTGTATGTGTAAGAGACAGCGGTGTGTGCATTCATATAGTGCAGAATGTTTAGACATGGCCTTTAGCACTCATGGGAACAGAGTTCTCTCATGTCAGTAGTGACTCATAAAACTTTGGTCTCGGTTTAGGCCATCGCTGAGTGTCCTAAAGAGTTGCATAAATTTGTATTCATGCAACCGTCTCTCCTTCGGTGTTCTAAGATTACCTTTGAGTATGGCCACCTTCAGATTGTTCATCTTGTGGCCAGAGTCAGAGAAATGTTCGCCAACAGGACTGTCTCTTTTTCCGCGTGTGATGCTGTGGCGATGCAGATTCATTCTCTTGTTTAGCCCCTGTCCCGTCTCACCTGTGTAGTAGCAGCCCCCTGGGCATTTCATGCACATGATGAGGTACACCACATGAACCTTCCTCTGATTTTGTACTCCAGATTCCTGTGTGGTATTTGTATTGTGCCCGCTGTGTGGAGCATTGCGCAGGTTTTGTATCTTGCGTCCTGGCATGGTTTTGTCCCGCATTCAGTTGTACTGTTGAATACTTTACTCCTCACAATCATTTTCTTGAGATTATGGGGTTGCCTGTATGATAATAAGGGCGTTTCAGGGGAGACCTGTTGCAGTCTTGTATCTTCCTGGAGAATGGGTTGTAGTTCCCTGGCGATCTTGCGTAGGGCTTCTAGGTGTGGGTTATATGTGACCACCAAAGGTACCACCAAAGGTACCCTGTCGCTTGTCATAGCGGGCACAATACAAATACCTCACAGGAATCTGAATACATGGAGACGCTGCATCTCCATGCATGGCTCTTACAGGCGATCGTGCAGGTAAAATATACATTTTAATACTAGTGTACGGGAGCAGGGGGTCTCCTGAGCTGAACCGCATTGATTTCAGCCTCAAAGATACCCTACATCCCGAGATATAGACCCCAGTATGGGGTGCTGGTATCTCCTATGCTTTTAAACATTGTGGGGATACCGACACCCCATACCATGGCCTATATATTGGAAAGCAGGGGGTCACCAAAGCTAAAATTAATGCGGTTCAGCTCAGGAGACCCCCTGCTCCCGTACACTATTAGTAAAAATCACATTAAAGCAGCTTCATTACCTTAGCGACTAGCCACTAAGGCAAGGAAGGGGTTAAGGCACAATAGCTGGTTTATTGGGGGCAGAGTGGGTGAGTGAAGGGGGTACTTGCCCAGGGTGGGTGGTTAGGCCTACCGGGAAGGTTGTGGGTGGAGTTAACTCCTTCATTACCATAGCGGTGGTAATCACTATAGAAATGAAGGGGTTAAAGCTACCCACCCGGTAGGCCTGCAAAACCACCCTCTACCCTCTACCCCCAATAAACATTACAATTCCTACTACCTACCAATACACAACCCGCCCACCTCCTGTACCCCCAACAAGTCCCACCCCCCCCCAACACATACAGTAGAGTAATGTGCAAAATTACTATTATCCAGATATGGACAATGGAGCATTTGCCTATTAAAAATAAAACATTACCCAGCCAGCATAAAGTAAATAAGTAAATACAAGTTGCACTTATCCCTGCCAGGATGAAGGCCGTCCTCCTCTTCCTCCCTGTCCTTGTCCTCCGTTGGCAGGAACATAACAATATAAAAAAACAAATGGCCTCTAACCCCTTAATCATCTTAGTGGTTAGTAACCGCTATAATAATTAAGGGGTTAACCCCCTCCCACGCTACACATCTGGGAGGCCTAACCACCCTCCATGGGGCAACAACCCCACCTTCCACCCCCGATATCCATTGATTTGCACAGTGTTAAACCATACCCATATAATATGGGCATGCTTTGTCACAATAGCAATAAAAGGGCAAGCTAAAAAAAAAAAAAAAGACATCATAAAATCAAAACAAGCACCAAAAATAACAATAAAAAAAATCACCAAAAATAAACAAGAATAAAAAAACCTATAAAAAAAATCAACAACAAAAACACAAGAATTAAACAAACCAATGAACAACAACAACAACAACAACAACAAATATCAATGAAATGAAAGCAAACATTTGCAAAAAAGGCATTGCTTGTCACTGTATTTATCTGTAGCCCTAAAGGGTCATAGATAAAAACATTGGCAGTCAAATTAAATTTAAATTATTTAATTAAATGCATTCTTTGTATTGAGCTCACTGTGGATTTCAGTTTTGCCCATGCTCAGGCAATCTCTGTTCCTCTCCCCTCGTTATGTTATTAGGGATGGATTAAAGTGTGCCTTGGACGGGGCACTTCATTGTATTTCACAGTTTGGCTTTTCTATATTGTTGTCCTTTTGGGCGATCCGTTGCTGCTCTGCCCCAGGGGATTTGGATGTACTGAGTGTACTTCCTCCTGATGCGCTTGCGCTTAAGTGGATGCGTCATGACGTCATCATGTATTTTTGGAACGAAGCGGCGGCGGATCAGCTGTGTTTAAAAGGGGACAGATCTGCACTAGTTCTTTACTCCTTGATAAAGAACAAGACGTTCGAAATGCGTAGGAGGTTTTTTCTGTATTGACTCCATTAAAGATTTTTGTACCTTGGATCCTCTCCTGACACCTGTTTTTGGCTGTGCTCTACTCTTCTCATCTCTACTTGGACTATCAGCAGCAGCAGCACGTCTTCCCTACAAGGAGGTGTTAGTGAGTTATAACCTTTATTATTGCCTCATTATTCCCAATGAAATTGAGCGTTTTGGGTGTTCTCACTCTCGTTTTTCAGGGAGCTTTGGTTATATTTGGCTGTGGACCCACTCACTGATACTGTATATTGACTACACCTACCAATGCTTTGGGACTTATTACTATATCATGCAAGCTGGGTATTTGAGCATTTTGACCAACGCTCTCTACTGTAATTCTCTCCAGAAGGACTTGGACAGACTGAAAACGTGGGCAGGTAAATGGCAGATGAGGTTTAATGCAGATAAATGTAAGGTTCTGCATTTGGGATGCAAGAATAAACTGGCGACTTACACATTAAATGGGGATAAATTGGGGGAATCCTTGATGGAGAAGGATTTAGGAGTGCTTGTAGACAGCAGGCTTAGCAATAGTGCCCAAAGTCATGCAGTAGCTGCAAAGGCAAACAAGATCTTATCTTGCATTAAACGGGCAATGAATGGAAGGGAAGTAAACCTAAATATGCCCCTTTACAAAATATTAGTAAGACCACACCTTGAGTATGGAGTACAATTTTGGACACCAATCCTAAGAAAAGAAATTATGGAACTAGAGAGAGTGCAGAGAAGAGCCACCAAATTAACAAAGAGGATGGACAATCTAATTTATGAGGAGAGGCTAGCTAAATTAGATGTATTTACATTAGAAAAGAGGCGTCTAAGAGGGGATATGATAACAATATACAATATATTTGACAGTACAAGGAGCTTTCAAATGAACTATTCATCCCAAGAGCAGTACAAAGGACTCGGGGCATCCCTTTAGGTTGGAGGAAAAGAGATTTCACCAGCAACAAAGTAAAGGGTTCTTTACAGTAAGGGCAGTTACAGTGTGGGATTCATTACCCATGGAGACTGTGATAACATATTGTCACGGTAACTTGTGATAGGATATGTTATACACCAAATAACTGGGTTGAACTGAACACGACTTAGATATCATAAAGAGAATTTATTCCTTAAAGAAGGTGAACACACAGGATAGTAAAAATAACAGACAAGAAATACACTTACTTAGGGATTGGAATGATGAAGTAATCAGGAAAACAGGATTAGCTATTCAACAGCACTCAGGCATCAAGTAGTTGGTAAAATGAAGACAAAGGGTACAGGGCTGATACCAGTTTATATGTAATTCCAGTCCTATCATTGAGTGCAGGCCATTGGAGAACAATTAACTGCACCCAATCTCTAACGTGGGAACATTGATAAACCATGCCCCCCAGTTAGTTGGCACATGCGTACTTCTGGCCCTGGGGGTCTTATTTCTTTAGCCCCACACAAAAGATAGGGCGCCGGCCTGTCTACCAGACCTGGATCTAGTCAGGAAACCCTTTTTTGTCTGTAAGTGTGAATTATAGCACTTACAGACCACTCAAGCCCTGCATTTCTCCGCCCTAATGTATACAGCTAGGGTGGCTGAGCCTTTGTTCAGGGGTTCTGTTGTAGACAATAGGTCGCCCCCCTGAGCATTTACATTCCACAGATTCAGAAATCATTGCGGGCTTTTATCCCCGCTTCGAAATACAATCTAGTTTTTAATATCAAGACATATTAAAATAATCCGTTCTGTTGGGCTGAGCGGGCTGAAACTTGCCAGTCCCTCATGTCGGAGGTGACTCTCCATGGTGGCCAAGTTTCAGCTCGCTGCGACCTTCCAGACCGGAGATACACAAATACAGTTTAAAACTCATTACTTTAATACAGGATTCTCCGCTCTAAAAATGAATTTCTGCTTTTCACTCCTTCCCATTGAAATCAACGGGCTCCACCGCTATAGGCTTCCAATGGAGCAACTCCGCCATTGAGGTCAATGGGCTCCGCCGCTATAGTCTTTCAATGGGACAACTCTGCCATTGAAGTCTATAGTTCTCCTCCATAAAAAACAATAGGTAGCGCTAACACTAATATTTAACAAAACATATGCTCTAAAAATAATGAAATTGAATTAATATAAAAAGTGTAGCAGCCTAGGTAGACCTCTGAACCCTAGTCAGACAAGAGTAATGGTACTGGATAGGTATCAATGGCGCTGAACACAATAGAATGGTAAATAAATTAAATATACAACCAGATGGGATGGAGGGATGATCTCAGCCGGCGTGAATCAAACATAAAAAAAGAAAAAGAAATACATAGTGTGATACTGTTAAGACACTAAAACAACAAACAAACAAACAAACAAAAACTGGCAATGTTGCTGAACCACACAGTAGACTAAAAAAGATGAATTTAATACATTATAAAAACATACAGTACAATTAAGCACAAATAGGCAAAGTTAAAGGACCCAATCGATATCTGGCCGAATTGCCCGCTTACCGAAGCCTAGATGTTAAACTGCAGTGGATATTTTAGAGAGTATCCCCTCTCACAGTGGCTGGCACAGCTCCCAGATCGATTTCCGGTATTCGCCGCGTGTAGGAGTTGTTTGGTAATGGAGGACGCGTTCATCCACGCTGTAGCAGGGGCAGGAAATCACTGTCTGTAGGTTAGGCGGTACGGGCATGCACAGAGGCGCCCGACACAGTGTGGATGGTGCTACAAACTCCCCTGCTCCTCGCGGTCGAGTGTGCTCCAAAGGCGACAAATTCAAAAGATGCTTCTGAGTCACAGAGCCGCACGGCAGGGCTGGCAATGGGTAACGGCAGCTGATGGCAACGATATCCCTGCGTTGCCCGTACTGCCAAACATCCAGACAGTGTTTTCCTGCCCCTGCTACAGAGTGGATGAACGCGTCCTCCATTACCAAACAACTCCTACACGCGGCGAATACCGGAAATCGATCTGGGAGCTGTGGCAGCCACTGTGAGAGGGGATACTCTCTAAAATATCCACTGCGGTTTAACATCTTGGCTTCGGTAAGCGGGCAATTCGGCCAGATATCGATTGGGTCCTTTAACTTTGCCTATTTGTGCTTAATTGTACTGAATGTTTTTATAATGTATTAAATTCATCTTTTTTAGTCTACTGTGTGGTTCAGCAACATTGCCAGTTTTTGTTTGTTTGTTTGTTGTTTTAGTGTCTTAACAGTATCACACTATGTATTTCTTTTTCTTATTTCATGTTTGATTCACGCCGGCTGAGATCATCCCTCCATCCCATCTGGTTGTATATTTAATTTATTTACCATTCTATTGTGTTCAGCGCCATTGCTACCTATCCAGTACTATAGGGCTCCTCCGCCATAGTCTTTCAATGGAGTGACGCCACCATTGAAGTCTATGGGGAAAATCACACTTGTTTACAGCTGCCCATACTCCGTTTGGTTGGTCGGAGAGGGCTGGAAATGGCCATGCAGTCATGCCAGAACAGTGACTACATGCGACCCAAATCCCAGCCCTCTGGTCCTCCCAGAACCGGAGATATGGGCTTACACATTTGACTCTTTCGGACTTAGCCGTTTTCTCGCGCTGCTCTTCCCTCCGCCATTGGAGTCAATGGTGCGACCCTCTTAGCGAGCACAACCCTTTACGAGGGTCCTTAATATTCGAAACCCGGTGGTGGTCGAGTGTGGGGGTTCCTAGGATCTAGGGGCAAAAAGAATTTTATTTCTGGGTGCCCTAGAACCTAGGGTTCCCACGCCAATTGTAGTCGACCTTGAACTAATGTGATAAAAGCTATTTTTCAGACATTGTATCCGCTTCTGTGGTTTGCGGTTTGGATGGCTGCCAACCAGTTCCTGGAGGTCGGCGTCGAGGAATCCCCATTGAAGTCAATGGCTCCATTGACTTACAATGGGAAACCGCCGCTCCTCCTCTCGGACGCCACCTGCTGTTCTTCGATTGAAATGGGCCCAAACCGCCGGATTCGCCATAGGTTTCAATGGAGCTGCAATGGCGACCTATGGGAAACTGCAAAATGGAGCCTGAAAAGGCGGGAACATGGAACAAAGGGCTATAATCATTTCCTAACTATTAACCCTTCTCCTCCCGAACGGATCTCAATGTGTGTGTGGGGCAGACACTGAAATGGTGACAATACATTATAACAGGGGAATACACATTTGGATGTTGCAGCAAGGTAAAAACCACATTCCTGGACCGCAGTCCAGTTAACCCCTCGCCTCCCTGGTGAGGTCATGGGGTGGCCATATGGGGTGCAACCACTTTAATACCGGGCCAATCCCCCTCTCCCTCTACACATATACAATAAATTTGTTCAAAAAAAGGTTGGACATCTTTTTAGAAATTAAAGGTATACAGGGATATACCAAATAAGTATACATGGGAAGGATGTTGATCCAGGGATTAATCCGATTGCCAATTCTTGGAGTCAGGAAGGAATTTATTTTCACCGTTGTGAGATATCATTGGAGGATATAACACTGGGGGTTTTTTTTTGCCTTCATCTGGATCAATAAGTAAGTATACTGTAGGATAAAGTATCTGTTGCCTAAATTTACCATAGGTTGAACTTGATGGACGTACGCCTTTTTCCAACCTCATCTACTATGTAATATGTAATATTAGAAATACTTGTGTGTAATAGCCATGTTAATATTAAAATATAAAAGTTACAATATTATTATTTGTACGGTTAAGTACGTGTGTAGTTCAATAACCTCACTGTGGCCATCGGCAAAGATATTCACTATGCCATCTGGTGGACAAATACTGAGATTGCAATAAAAATGTAAAAAACACTTAACCGATGGATGTCCTACGTAGATTTCCTGTGGCTAGCCCATGATAAACAAAGGCTTTCCTGAGGGAAATTTCGCAGTGTCCCCCAAATACCAGGAACAGTTAATCTTCTTACAGCGGTATCTCAGAGAGGCCCATGTGCACATACTGTATATCTCTCCACGTGTTGTTTGAAGGTGTGTTTAAGGGGATATACTGTATATAGTCACTTTAATTACAAAGTTACAAAGTAGATGAGGTTAAAAAAAGACATATGTCGATCAAGTTCAACCTAGAGTCTTCTCTACTTTTTTACATCTTCACATGCAAATATTAGTCTACAAACTGAATATTGTTAAAAACTCTGTGAATAAATTGAATCAAATATTGACACATTCACCCCTCTCTACAAATGACACAGCAGATCCATCCATCCTCTCATCAAGGGGGAGAGAAATAACTCAGGGAAAATGTGTGTGGCCGACCCAGGGCCCTGAGGGAGAAGGTTCCGCAGAGGCAGAGGGCTGAAGAACTGCAGATCCGTGTCCCGGACCACATGTCTCACTGGGCCCAAGGCACCAGCATTGTCTCTACCCCCTGTCACTGGTCCTGTCCTCTCAGGCCTTGCAGATTATTTTGATGCTAGTAGAAGGTGATAAAATGACACAGAAACACAGAATAGATACAATGCATTATAATATGCGCGTCATGTAACTCCTCAGTGACTCCTCCTACTGACATTCTATAAATGGGAATCACAGGGCAAAGGTTTTGGGCAAAGAACCGGATACATTGTCACAAAGAGATTTCACATGAAAATTAGGAACTGTTGGAAAAGTAAAACACAGCAGAAATGTTAAATAAGGCCACTCCTATTATAATTACTGGTTTATATGTTATCACAGAGGCTTCTTTCTATAATCTCTCGTACATTGTTTCTGTAAATGAGACATTTAATGCAATGTTTTATGGGGAAATAGGTAGCCACTAGTAAAAGCGTTGCTGCTTTGATAATGTGGCTGGGTTATTGTACCCTATGAAAGTAGGAGGAAATGATGCCACCAAACATCCATCATAACAATGGTCTTTTACGTGAGCGGCAACACCCACTTCCAGTATAAAAGGAGCAGATACTGTATCTGTTCTAAAAGAAAAGGACTACTTTACACCTGCTGTGCAGACTGCACCTCCTATTATCTCTATATCACCCCCTATAGAGGAAGCAGCATGCCTCATCAATCTACCCACTGCAGCTCTGGGCCCCAGCACTCCAGCTCACACTCAGCTGTATTACCTAAGCATGGCAGCACCCACAGCATCTGCTCATATTCTTCTAACAAAGTCGCTTCTTGTCACCAGGCAAAGTCTGGCTTTAGCAGTAAAAGTGCCTGTAGTGCTGGCTCCAGGGGACATAAGATCTCAGGTGGAAGTTGCCATTCAGGGAGAAGTGGACACGGATATGGATCTGGTAGTGGATATGGCATTGGGGGATCATTTTGCTCTGGAGGCATCACCACTGTTACCGTGAACCAAGGTCTCCTGTCACCACTCAACTTGGAGATTGACCCAAACATCCAGAGAATGAGGACTGATGAGAAGAATCAAATCAAGGGTCTCAATAACAAATTTGCCTCCTTCATTGACAAGGTAAGGTCATGTTACATCACACATATATGGGGACAGACTGTAGCATGTATATGTCCTAATAACTCTGGTTAGAGAACGCGTAGCATGAAATCAGTGTGACACAACGTGCAACAGGAAGATAAATAGTTACTGACGGTTATATGGAAAATAATCTGTGGGGTCAAAACATTCACGTTGCTTCTATATATCCTGTAAGGTCATATCATATTTCTGTAACTTAGTGGGACGGTGTCATTAATCAAACAGGCGACACAGGCTGTGGTGTGTGGCTCTTACTTATGACACTGGCCCATATTACTAAGTGGTGCTATACCATAAGACGTCTTCCCTTGAATAGACCATAAGGTGTCTCCCAGCACCAGAAGGAACCTTATAGAATAACACTGCTCAGTAAGTAAGAACTGTATGTGCCACTTTCTCAGCGGTTCCCACCCAGTGACAGTGTCACACATTTGATGCATGTTTCTTACTTGGCTGCAGTGTTAGGCCTCGTTCAGGGTGCTGGCTTCGGAGGGAGGGCGTGCTTACGTGCGAGCTGCCGTCCGAAACAATGTATTGAAAGGGAATTGTGGTTGTCAGGGTAGCAGCTGTCCTGTCTCCGAAGTACGGTGTTGACGCTGGCTACAGTTTCAATAAACAACCCAAGTTGTCTTTTGAAGCTGCAGCAGCGTCACTGGGACCTCGGCAGCCAATGCAATCATTCTTGAGAATGATTTCAAGATAGCAACTCCGATCCCTAAGCTGCCGTCTGTAGCCCCGCCCCCTCTGTAGCCCCGCCCCCTCTGTAGCCCCGCCCCCTCTGTAGCCCCGCCCCCTCCCCACCTCCTCAACTCTTGAAAAAGTCTGCTGGGGAGGATGTGCACACATCACCCAGCAGACTGCCTCTCGCACATGCGAACGCCAGCCTTCCAACTCCTGCCTCTGGCACCCTGAACGAGGCCTTAAACTCAAACATATGCGGAAATATACAAAGTAACACAATTACAGAGGCAGTTAGGGCTTAAATAGTATATTCTTAGCCCATTTATATGTAACAGAACCCGTTGGCTTAGGTGCTAAAACAAAACATTATTGCTGCATCTTCCAGGCAAACTGCAGAATATTTTGCTGAGAATATTTGGCCATTTTTATGATTATTAATGTTTCTCCTACTTGCTTTAGGTGCGATTTCTGGAGCAACAGAATAAAATGCTTGAGACCAAGTGGGCTTTGTTACAGGATCAGAACACTGCGAGGTGTCAAATGGAACCTCTCTTTGAGGCTTTTATCAGTAACCTCAGGAGACAGCTGGAGAGTCTAACATGTGAGAGCGCGCGCCTGGATGCAGAAAGGAACAGTATGGAGGAGACCGCAGAAGACATGAAGAGAAGGTAAGTACTAACTTACCCTCAGTATGGGCTATTTATGCACTAATGTGTTTAATAAAATCATCTATATATAAAACTGAAAACGTTGTATGTTTGCTGTGCCTCTTTGCAATCTCAGTTGATCTGTCACTTAGACTCTGGCCAATCTGATTGGTCCATGGCCCGGCCCCGCCACCGCATACAGTACCTCTCATTGGCCTGCGTGGTTCTATGACATCACATACCCAACTGCCATACTCTTAAACCATTCACTGAGCTTTGGGACGCATCACAGTAGCGCTATCCTGCCTCCTCTCACAAACTAACCCCAGTGCAGATTCCTCCCCTGCGGACTACACATCACCTCCGCACACCCTCCGCTGCTCCTCCATCAAGTCCCGACAGGAGCCATCATCTCCCGACACAAGCAGCACCTTAGGTACCGAGCGCTCCCCCCCCTAACATGACCCCCTCACCCTCTGCTGCTCCGCCATCACCTCTCGCCATGCGCATCCAACTGTCGCCAATCGGGACATGCCAGCGGGGGGGGGGGGGGGGAGCAGGACAGTGGCGGTCTCGGCGCAGCTGACTGTCCCCTGGGGTGGCTGGTGGGGGGACACTGGTGCTGCCTTTCCTCCCCCCAACCCCCCTCCTCTCCCCACTGGCACTCACTTCCAAACTTATTCATGTGTCTCTGTGTGTGTGACAGTGTGTGACAGTGTGTGTGTGTGTGTGTGTGTGTGTGTGTGTGTGTGTGTGTGTGTGTGACAGTGTGTGTTTGTGTGTGTGTGACAGTGTGTGTGTGTATGGCAGACAGTCTGTGTGGTGGGGGCCGGGGGTACATGCAGGGGGGGGCACTAATGTGAGGTGCAAGGGATGGTACAATGACGTCACGTGCAAGGGGGGAGACTCATGTGAGGTGCAAGGGGGGGGGAGTTAGGTGACGTGCAAGGCGGGGGACAGTGATGTGGGGGCCAGGGGGGAGACAATATTATAAAATCTAACCTGTAATTCCCCAGATATGAGGAAGAAAACAGAAGGCGCATCGCTGCAGAGAATGAATTTGTCGGACTAAAGAGGGTAAGGCAGTAGGGAGATTTGTCACAAGTTTGCCGAATTACTTTATTTGAAACGAAACACAAATTGTGTATGCAGAATGTGTGTACAATATTTTTGCATACACACACACAGTATATTTTTTAATTTAAACACAAACTTCAGAAAATACTGTACAAACACACATACACACATACACACATGCACACACAGACACACACACGCACAGGTACACACATACACACACACACACACACACACACACACACACACACACACACACACACACACACACACACACACACACACACACACACACACACATACACAAACATACATACTCACACACACACACACACACACACACACACACACACACACACACATACTCACACACACACACACACACACACACAAACACACACACACACACACACATGTCCCCATTTCACGTGTCTCTTCCCTGTAGGATGTTGATGCTGCTTTTATGAACAAAGCGGAGCTGCAGGTTAAGGCGGATTCCCTGACTGATGAGATCAACTTCCTGCGAGTTCTGTTTGATGCGGTAAAACCTCTAACACGTTTCTGTTACTTTCTTGTTTATCGGACAATAGGTTATTGATATCCAGCTACATAAGCATTATTTATGTGAGACAGAGGAGGTTATTGATTATATTGGGATAGTGCTGATCGGGGCACTAACACGTGGAAACTCCAACTGAAGGCAATAAGAGTTTGTGTGTAATAGTTCCCCGATCGGCACTATCGCAAGTTAATGAGTAACCCCCATAGGGGTATATTTATCAAAGTCTCCCAGCTACAAACCTGTCCCAAACCCAGCGCAATAACACAGCACAATAACACCGCACAATAACACCGCACACGGTTTATAAAAGGTGAAAATACCATCGGTGTGAGAGAGAATATTGTTGCATGATAAATGTGAAGCATTTGTTGCCACAGAGTTGCCGCTGCTGCGCGGCCCTGATAAATAATCCATAGTTTATCTTTGTAGGAAATCTATTTCCTGTATCGATTACTTTCACTTTAAAAAATTGATCGAACTCGATGGAACTTACTAATTATTGTAGTTTGATTACATTTTACAATGACAAATTGATCGAACGCGATGGAACTTGCTAGAAGTTTGATTACATTTATGGAACGTGTGATGGGAACAGCAGCAAAGCGACTCTTGTCAGGTTCTCCCATCTCTAATCTTATATACACAATATTATCATGTGTCTACGTTACAGGAAATATCTCAGCTTCAGGCCCAGATCTCAGATACCTCAGTCATTGTCTCCATGGATAACAGCCGGGACCTGGACATGGGCGGTATCATTGCTGAGGTCAGAGCTCAATATGAGGACATTGCTAACAGGAGCAGAGCTGAAGCAGAATCCATGTACCAAACAAGGGTGAGTCTGTTACAGGCAGATAACATCACAACTAAAACCAATCCTCATGCACATCGGGTGCACAAAATCCTGTGATATAATTTCCAGATCTATAACCAGTCCTGTTTTATCTCCAGTTTGAGGAGCTGAGCATGACTGCCGGGAGAAATGGGAATGATCTGCAGAACACCAGGAATGAGATCGCTGACCTCAACCGAGCAATTCAGAGGCTTAAGGGAGAGATAGAGAGTGTGAAAGCGCAGGTAACACACACAGATATTACACAGGCACACGCACTAATAGCTTTACAGATGCAGAATAAGCATTTCTTGAATAGTTTTTTATTATAAAGGCATCTAGCTGTATTATTACCTTTTTATTAGCAATAGTTGAATGTGAAGAAAATGTATATTATTCAATAATATGTTAAAGGAAAAAAACAGAAATCATATGACCCGATAGTTGATGCTGTGCCGATCTCATTTTAACTTTAACTTTTTGTTTAAATCTTCCTTTTTGGTTGATATTTCACTAGAGATTTGTGTAACTTTCTCACAAACAGTTACTCCGGCTACATCTGTACGTGTAACCGAGAGACGTTTTTTAGTAACTAGTAATGAGAAACTTGGTTTGATTTTCTGCCATTCTCACCACGTGTTCCCCAGCGCGCTGCACTGGAAGCCGCTATAAGTGACGCTGAGGGACGGGGAGAGGCGGCTGTCAGAGATGCCAAGAATAAACTGTCTGAGCTGGAGAATGCTCTGCAGAAAGCTAAGCAGGACATGGCTTGCCAGCTGCGGGAATACCAGGAGCTGATGAATGTGAAGCTGGCTCTGGATATTGAGATTGCAACTTATAAAAAAATGTTGGAGGGAGAAGAGTGCAGGTAAATGTAATATCTATACACACCCCTTTATTCCTCTTACTGTGAGCATAGAAAGAACTTACACACGTCTCACACATTATATTGTAATACCCCCCTGCTGCCAATCTCCCCAATTATATACATTGTGTACTATTAAATACAAGCCTAAACATGCCTGGGAAATGGGATAAAACACTTTAATAAACATTCTCTCATCTACAACAGAAGACACACATCATAATGTTTAATCTTCATGGACCAATACTCCTACTAATAATTATTATGTTTGTTTCAGGTTGGGTAAAGACGGCTCTGTTAACATCTGTAAGTGACCCAATGTTTTCTTGTGTGTATGTGCTAAGGGGGTGTAAGATTATTCCTAAACTTGGGGTTAAGTTTGGCCTCTTAACTTCTCCACAGTTTTCTTTTTTTTGTTTCAATCTTTTTTATTGTTTTCACAATACAATAACATCTCTTTAAACATTGACTTACGTATCACAAGACGAAGCATTTGTGGATTTTTAACATACATTAAAATACAGCATTTCTAGGACAAAGCGAGTACCATATCGATTTTGTAATCCAATCATGTGAGTCGTGCTTATGTACCTATGAAATAGGTAGATCTTCAGAAATGGTAGAGAGAGAAGGAAGAGGGGAAGACAAAGAGGGGGGGGTGGATGGGGGGTGAGGGGGGTTCGAGGTCTGTCTATTTGGGGTACCTAAGTTTATGGAAGGAGTGTTTCCTTTCAGTATTGTGGTTGTTTCAGTCTAGGGACCAGGGTTCCCATATCTTATCAAATTTTTCAAGGGTGTGGTTTAATTGGGCTGATAGTTTTTCCATTAGTTTAAGGTAGTTAACTCGTAATATGACTGTACGTCTAGATGGGGGGTGTATGTTTTTCCATGCGGCTGCTATGGAGCATCGAGCCGCCGTTAATATAAATGATATAAGTTTGCTTACTGGGGATTGAAGTTCCTCTATTGGTTTTGCTAACAGGAATGTCAGCGGGTCTATAGGCACTCTCAGTTCCGTGCTCTCGAGAATCAGGCCTTGTACCATGGTCCAGAATATCTGAATTCGTGGGAAGTTCCACCAGATATGGACCATGTCCCCTCTTATACCACATCCTCTCCAGCAGAGATCTGGAGTTCCTGTGAAGATCTGGTTCAGTCTACTCGGGGTTAGGTACCATTGGAACAAAATTTTGTATATGTTTTCTTTTGTGACTGTGCAAATTGATGTTTTAGCTGCCGTTTCCCAGATATCCCTCCTGTCTTCCCTATCTATGTCTATGTTTAGGTCTTCAGCTCATTTCCGCATATAATTGTGAGGTTGGGGAGTTGCATGAGATGCTATCCCTGTGTATATCTCCGAGATCAAACCTCCTCTGTAAGGGCCTTCCATTCATAATTTCTCAAAGTTCGTTAAGGTAGTAAATTTGTTTTTCTGAGACACCGTTTGGAGAAAGTGTCGGATCTGTAAATATCTAAAGATTGGGAGGTTCTGTCTGTGGGGTTTTTGCTTTAACTCCTGATAGGAGAGGATAACTCGTTCTTTAATGAGGTCTTTTGCTGCCAGTATGTCCATATTTCTGAACACCCCGGCGGGAACCCAGAATTATGGACTATCGGGATCAGGCTTGAAGGGTGGTTGGAGAGGTCATATCTTTTTTTGCTTTTGGACCAAATGTCCCATGTGCACCTCATCGCCCCAAGTTTAAATCTTACCGCGGGGCTCTCCCCCTCCCCGGAGCTCCATAGCTCCACCGCTAGAGTGGAAGGGCCCACATAGGAGGACTCGATCCCCAGCCAACCGCCAGTTGTTGGTTCACAGTTCCACATTATTGCTTGTTTTAGGTGGGCCGCATGGTAGTATTTGATGATATCTGGTACCCCCTCCCGATCTCAGTGCTAGCATTACCGATCTTGCAACCCGCGGTCTTTTGTGCTTCCAGATAAATTGAAAGATTCTATTTTGAATATTTTTGAGCTCCCTGATCGGAACTTTTATCGGGAGAGTTTGGAAGAAGTATAACAGCCTGGGAAAGATATTCATTTTTACTGCTGTTATCCTTCTGATCCAGGATATTTGATAGTCGGTCCAGGTCTGAAGATCTTTTTTTATTTTTTCAAATAGAGGTGGGTAGTTATATTGGTATAATAAATTGTATGTGTTTGTTATGTATATTCCTAAATATTTGATGTGTGTTTGGGACCATTTATATTTAAAGTTTGCTTGTAAGAGCTTGACCTCTTGGGCGGGGAGCATTAAATTTAGTGCTTCAGACTTGTCATTGTTTATTTTGTATCCTGAGACCTGGCCAAAGTGGTCTAGTTGAGATTGTAAATTTGGAAGAGATATCAGTGGGTTAGCTAGTGATAGTATTATATCATCTGCAAATAGTCAGATCTTGCAGTTTGTATCTCCTATCTGGATACCCTGGATATTTATATCGTCTCTGATTATTGCCGCCAGGGGTTCGATCGATCATGCGAAGAAGAGAGGGGACAGTGGGCATCCTTGCCTAGTACCATTTTTAATTTTGATGGGATCCGAGTCTCCTCCTGGGAGTTTAACATAGGCAGTGGGCGTCCTGTAGAGGGCTCTAAAGCCCTCTAGGAATGGGCCCGAGAAGCCAAATTTTAACATTGCCTGATCTAAAAATGCCCACTTTATTCTATCAAACGCCTTTTCAGCGTCTAAACTTAATAGAATCGCCTTTGATCCGGTCCGGTGCACATAGTCCACGATATCTATGACCTTACGGGTGTTGTCCGAGGCTTGTCTGCCTGAGACAAAGCCCACTTCGTCCGAATGTATAAGCTTTGGGAGGATTGGAGTAAGTCTATTCGCTAAAATTTTGCTGAAGATTTTCAAATCTGAGTTTAACAGAGATATGGGTCTATAACTTCCACATTGAAGAGGATCTCTGCCCTCTTTATGGATAATCACTAGGTTGGCCATTGAGTGTGAGGTCGGAATTTCCTCACCTTCCAGAAAGGTGTTGAACATTTCACCGCTCTGAACTTTTTGTAGTACAGGTTGGAAAAGCCGTCTGCGCCTGGTGTTTTATTAGTTTTGAGTTGGCTTATTACTTCTGCAAGTTCTTCCTGAGAGATTTTTATTTAATGCCTGCGTATCTGCCTCTGAGAGCTTTGGAAGGTTGCATTGTTTAAGATATTTTGATATTGCCTTAGACCCTGTACGTGCACCTCGGTTAGAATCTAGATTGTATAGTTTGGTATAGAAATTTGAGAATTCTTTCGCTATTTCTTTTTCTTTGTATGTTGTCGCTCCTGTTTTGGTACGGATTGCTGGGATTTGAG
This sequence comes from Ascaphus truei, assembly GCF_040206685.1. Taxonomy (NCBI): domain Eukaryota; kingdom Metazoa; phylum Chordata; class Amphibia; order Anura; family Ascaphidae; genus Ascaphus; species Ascaphus truei. The sequence continues at coordinate 6,105,037 of NC_134487.1, forward strand.
ATTTAACTCTCAGACCTCTTAATTTACTAGCTAGGAGCCTGTCAGCCTTATTGCCCTTATCGTAGAACCGTTGGTTTGTCCACCTTAGCGCTCTCTCTACCTCTTCTAGTTGTATTTTTTTGAGCTCCATTCGAGCTCTTTCTAATAATTTAAATAGTTTTTTTGAGGGGTTCTGTTTGTGCTTTTGTTCGATATTGGCCAAATTGTCCTCTGCCTCTTTATATTGTTTTATTTTTTATTATATGCTGCGATAGAAATAAGGTCCCCTCTAATTGAGGCCTTGTGTGCCTCCCAGAGCGTTGTCGGGGAGGACACTGAGCCTTTGTTTAGTCGAAAATATTCTTTGAGTTTTTGTTTAATTATGCTCTCTGTTTCTTGTGAATTTAACAGAGAGTCGTTTAATTTCCAGGGATATTTACTGTTTTTGCTAAAGGGCAGGGAGAGCGCTAATTCGATAGGGGCGTGGTCCGACCAGGATATAGACCCTATGTTAGACTGGGCGGATGCCTCTAGAATATTTTTGGTACCCAAGAAATAGTCAATCCTCAAATAGGACTGATGAGGGGCCGAGAAAAACGTATAGTCCCGCTGACCTGGGTGCTGGGCTCTCCATATGTCTAACAGGGAGAAGCCTTGCATTATTTCTTTAAACTCCTTCACTTTTTTGAGAGTAGTTCTGGAGTGTCCAGACTCCGAGGGGTCTGATTTATCCACTTCCGGGATACTTGACATATTAAAATCTCCACAGTTTTCTAATGTGTTATATCGCTGAGTTTCTGTTACTCTCTTTTACAAGCACAATAACCGGAGAACACATTAATAAGAAAGCAATTTACATTCTGTTTTCTTCTATTAACCCATTACTAAAATCTAACTTCCTATTATTAGAAGTAAAGAAGTGTAATAGCTCACTGACTCCCATTTAATTAATTTGTGGCATAAGCAAGAACAAACTGTCCTTAAGCATGAATACCCGTCACTGTAATTATAATAATAATAATATGTTACGTTATGTCCCACACATTCCCAATCACACGGTTACTAAGTGACACGTACGTTACATTTCTTACAGCCGTGCTACACTCTAGCACTGGGGGAAAACACTGCGCTGGGGGGATGTCCCACGGTGGAAGTGGACATCACCATAAGAGCGGATGTAGCTCAGGCAGCGGAAGAAGCATCAGCCATGTCTCCAAAAGCAACCATTGCTCAGGGCCTGGATACAGCTGTTACACTGGGGGCATCGCTTCCAAGCACTGACAGTAACTGCCGGGCTCATTATTTACCTGCCATGGCTGCCCCAGTGCAGGAAATCTTCTATATAGCTAAATGTGTCACTATTTAATGGCTCTGCTTGTATCTATATTACAGGACACAGTGGGCTCTGCTGAATACTTTACTGGCACATAATGTAAATGTAATCATCGCGGCTTTTCTGTTTCTCTGTCTCTTCAATAAACTGCTGTTTATCACCAATATTTCACACACTTATTTCCTGGTGTATGTTCATAACTGGAAAAGTAATAATTATTACTGACTTGTGACGAGGAACAGATACTGTACAGACACATAATGATTCACTGCACAGAATGTAACATTGTGATCAGGTGATGTGTCTCGTGTGGTACACCAGTCAGTAACAGCTGAGAATGGGCACGTTCGTGGGGTTGGAATCTGACACCGGGGAATGAAGATTTGCTCATTAAATAAATGTCCCACCTTTCAATATATATTAAATAGCCCACGGTCCAGTACTTTTCTCAATTTAATCAGAGACAATAGAAACATCTGTCACAGCCTCATCTCCGTCCGTTACATCTTTCAGGCGTATAGCATTTAGATATAGAGCTGAGAATCGTTAGCTGCTTGTTCTTAGCTTGGTGGTAAAATATTCTGAATTAAATCAATCCAAATGCAATCTCTATACATTTCTCTTGCCAGTCTAAACATAGCAATCACCCGTTTTTCTCAGTCAGCTCAAAATGTTCTTAGTCCATCATCAATGTTTAAACCAATGTTCCTTCATTTCGCTATATTTACTGTGATTTAAAAGAACCGCTTTGTGCCGTCACTAAGGGACGTTCATCCTATGTTCCTTATCTTTAAAGACCTCTCTCTATGGTACTGTCTTTTAACACTATTTACTAATCTTTGATTCCAAACTCTTGACCATATACTGTTCAGCTCACAGGCATTAAACATTCCACGTTTCTAAAATCCCATAAAACATTTCTACACCTGCCTTCCTTCAGCTTATCTTTGCAGAGACAGCTAATCATTTTCCAATATAATTTCTAACTTAATACTAAATTACTTATTTTAACTAGTTACATGCTGAATATGTGTATAGAGAGAACATAGCATAATTAATATTTAGGCTTGAAATCATCCTCTCTTCATTCCCCCTTACTTAATGTATGAACTATTTACCAACGGGTGGCTTTCAATACAAGAGATCCGTGGGTCTCATGGGCCTCAGCGATTAAGCTTCAAGTACGTCCCACTAGGCCTTTCTAATTACAGTTCTTTACCGTATCTTTCTGGTAGAGTCTAGTCAGGAATGAATGAGGACCCTTGTAGATTACTTTGTCCAAAAAGGTGATCTAGGTACGACTAGAGCACATTGTGAACATGATAGTCGAAGGGATATTATTAAGGTATTCTTTGAACTGTACCAGTTCAGACTCTGTTCCACCCCATAGCATGAACACGTCGTCAATGTATCTCAAGTACTGAACAATACAATGAGAAAAAGGAGAGTCATTGAGAATATGAGTTTGTTCATATTGGTCCATGTATAGGTTAGCGTACGATGGGGCCTTACTGAACTCCATCGCAGTGCCCATCAACTGCAAATAAAACTTTTTCCAAAATTTAAAGAAATTTTTGTGTAACACGATGTCCATGAGAAGAATCAAGAACTCTGAAGGTGGGCCAGTGTACTCACTGTAGCTCCTAAAGTGATCCTTAATGGCCTCCATCCCATCTGTATGGATAATGTTGGTGTAGAGGCTGGCTACGTCCATGGTAACCAGCATAATTTCCTCCAAGCCATTGATCTGACCCTTGAGTTTATTGATGAAATCTGTAGTATCCGTATGTAGTCTCAAGGGATAAGGGATGGCAAAGTGATCCCCGCGCCGATATAATCGATCTACCTGGCGGTTCCGTGACAGACATGTATTTTCGGGAGGATATACATAACCGGTATGATAGGGTATTCCTGGATCAAGAACTTCCCAGTGTCTCCGGAGATCCATCGGTTACGTATCCCTAACTGCACAGCAGCGTTGATCTCCCGTTTGAAGGGGACCATAGGATCACCACTAAGGGCTTTGTAATGTTGGGTAACTCCTAATTGCTTTAGGATTTCAGTCCTATACTGAACATAGGACATAACAATCCCTCTCCCTTTGTCCCATGATCGAATAATAATATCTCTGTTATCCCGTAATGCCTTAAGTGCTTGTCTTTCATCAATAGTTACATTGACATAGCTGCTACGGTGATGTCGGTGTCACAGTAGACCATGTCTTACCAACACATTATTGTGTGTGTGTGTGTGTGTGTGTGTGTGTGTGTGTGTGTGTGTGTGTGTGTGTGTGTGTGTGTGTGTGTGTGTGTGTGTGTGTGTGTGTGTGTAGATATATATATATGTGTAGACAGTCTGTGAAATATATGACTATATAATGACTATATGACTATATATATGACTATATAATTGAGAACTCACCCAAAGAATTGGAAAAATTCCGTTACACACAACTTAGCCATTCAAAAATGCTTTATTCGAATAATACCCCGTCCTGGACAGAGGTACTGTTGCTGGGAAGTACTCGAATCGTGTAAGGATATTTTCGATCATGGCACCTATCAGATGAGAAATAGATTATTCTTCAGCTGTCCCAGGAAGAGTCCTCGTTCACAGAGAGGTGTTTTGTATCAGACTCCAGCACAGTGCCTCACACAGTATGATTGGCAAGCTGGAGATAACTACTATGGGAACGTGCAAAACGTCCCTGCCCAATACTAGTGTGCAGTGATAAACATTAGCCAAGCTCCGTACATGGCTCAGTCCGTGTACTGGGCACAAAATGAGGTGTCCGAACAAAGCAACGCTGGCAACGAGATATATATGCATCAGGGTTGACTCAACCATGGACGTACAGTATATGGCTGCGTGGAACAATGGATACCAGCATGGACATTGTTAACTTATACAATAAAGGTAAAAATCAAGTAATATAATTTTAAGTACATTATTGTCAAGGACTTAATTAAATATTAGAACATCATCTGCATAATATACATTACGCATGCGCTAAACTACACAGACACGATTATGCCTAGCATTGAAAAATTTAGAACATATATATGTGTAAATCTGCATTTGAAGATGCCGCGTAAAAGTAACATTAATGTTATTACCAGTGTTCGACAAATCACCCAAAAATCTACTCGCCCAACCAAAAAATCTACTCGCCACCTAGTCCCGCCCCCAACTCCGCCCCTAGTCCCGCCCCCAACTCCGCCCATAGTCCGCCCCCAACCCCGCTTTAAAATAAAATATATAAATAAAATACAGTTAATAAATTCCTAGTCAGAACATTCGTTTTTGACATAAATGTATTTATTGTATTACATTATACTACAATTAGTCGTGTGTGTGTGTGTGTGTGTGTGTGTGTGTGTGTGTCTCACTGTCGGATCTAGAAATAAAAGCCAGATGTGAATGACTAGTTTCCTGAACCCCGTAACCAGTGTCTTGACGTCGGCGCTTCACAGAGAGAGAGACAGACACACACACACACACACACACACACACACACACACACACACACACACACACACACACACACACACACACAGAGAGAGAGAGAGAGAGAGAGAGAGAGAGAGAGACACACACACACACAGAGAAAGAGAGACACACAGAGAAAGAGAGAGAATGAGAGACACACACACAGAGAATGAGAGACAGAGCGAGTGCGACAGAGAGCGCGAAGAAGAGAGTGCGACAGAGAGCGCGAAGAAGAGAGTGCGACAGAGAGAGCGAAGAAGAGAGTGCGACAGAGAGCGCGAAGAAGAGAGTGTGACAGAGAGAGCGAAGAAGAGAGAGCGACAGAGAGAGTGCGACAGAGAGAGTGCGACAGAGAGAGCGAAGAAGAGAGTGCGACAGAGAGGGAGAGGGTGACAGAGAGAGGGCGAGAGGGAGAGGGTGGGTGACACAGGGAGAGGGTAACACGGAGAGCGAGGGTGACAAGGAGAGGGAGAGGGAGGGTGACAGGTAGAGGGTGACATAGGGAGAGGGTGACACAGGGAGAGGGTGACACAGGGAGAGGGAGGGTGACACAGGGAGAGGGAGGGTGACACAGAGGGAGGGTGACACAGGGAGAGGGGTGACACAGGGAGAGGGGGAGGGTGACACAGGGAGAGGGGAGGGTGACACAGGGAGAGGGGAGGGTGACACAGGGAGAGGGGAGGGTGACACAGGGAGAGGGGAGGGTGACACAGGGAGAGGGGAGGGTGACACATGGAGAGGGGAGGGTGACACAGGGAGAGGGGAGGGTGACACAGGGAGAGGGGAGGTTGACACAGGGAGAGGGGGAGGGTGACACAGGGAGAGGGGGAGGGTGACAGGGAGAGGGTGGGTGACACAGGGAGAGGGAGAGAGGGTGACACAGGGAGAGGGAGAGAGGGTGACACAGGGAGAGGGTGGGTGACACAGGGAGAGGGGGAGGGTGACACAGGGAGAGGGAGGGTGACACAGGGAGAGGGGGAGGGTGACACAGGGAGAGGGAGGGTGACACAGGGATAGGGAGGGTGACACAGGGAGAGGGAGGGTGACACAGGGAGAGGGAGGGTGCCACAGGGAGAGGGAGGGTGACACAGGGAGAGGGAGAGGGTGGGTGACACAGGGAGAGGGAGGGTGACACAGGGAGAGGGAGAGGGAGGGTGACAGGGAGAGGGTGACATAGGGAGAGGGAGAGGGTGACACAGGGAGAGGGAGGGTGACACAGGGAGAGGGAGGGTGACACAGGGAGAGGGAGAGGGTGGGTGACACAGGGAGGGTGGGTGACACAGGGAGAGGGTGGGTGACACAGGGAGAGGGTGGGTGACACAGGGAGAGGGTGGGTGACACAGGGAGAGGGTGGGTGACACAGGGAGAAGGAGGGTGACACAGGGAGAGGGTGGGTGACACAGGGAGAGGGTGACACAGGGAGAGGGTGGGTGACACAGGGAGAGGGGAGGGTGACACAGGGAGAGGGGAGGGTGACACAGGGAGAGGGGAGTGTGACACAGGGAGAGGGGGAGGGTGACACAGGGAGAGGGGGAGGGTGACACGGAGAGGGTGGGTGACACAGGGAGAGGGAGAGAGGGTGACACAGGGAGAGGGAGAGAGGGTGACACAGGGAGAGGGTGGGTGACACAGGGAGAGGGGGAGGGTGACACAGGGAGAGGGGGAGGGTGACACAGGGAGAGGGAGGGTGACACAGGGATAGGGAGGGTGACACAGGGAGAGGGAGGGTGAGACAGGGAGAGGGAGGGTGCCACAGGGAGAGGGAGGGTGACACAGGGAGAGGGAGAGGGTGGGTGACACAGGGAGAGGGAGGGTGACACAGGGAGAGGGAGAGGGAGGGTGACAGGGAGAGGGTGACATAGGGAGAGGGAGAGGGTGACACAGGGAGAGGGAGGGTGACACAGGGAGAGGGAGGGTGACACAGGGAGAGGGAGGGTGACACAGGGAGAGGGAGAGGGTGGGTGACACAGGGAGGGTGGGTGACACAGGGAGAGGGTGGGTGACACAGGGAGAGGGTGGGTGACACAGGGAGAGGGTGGGTGACACAGGGAGAGGGAGGGTGACACAGGGAGAGGGAGGGTGACACAGGGAGAGGGTGGGTGACACAGGGAGAGGGTGACAGAGGGAGATGGTGGGTGACACAGGGAGAGGGAGGGTGATACAGTGAGAGGGTGACACAGGGAGAGAGGGTGACACAGGGAGAGAGGGTGACACAGGGAGAGGGTGGGTGACACAGGGAGAGGGTGGGTGACACAGGGAGATGGTGGGTGACACAGGGAGAGGGAGGGTGATACAGGGAGAGGGTGACACAGGGAGAGGGAGAGAGGGTGACACAGGGAGAGGGTGGGTGACACAGGGAGAGGGTGGGTGACACAGGGAGAGGGTGACAGAGGGAGATGGTGGGTGACACAGGGAGAGGGAGGGTGATACAGGGAGAGGGTGACACAGGGAGAGGGAGAGAGGGTGACACACTCACAGACACACAGACACTCACACTCACTCACTCAGACAAACTCACACTCACAGTCTGTCACTCACACACACAAACACTCACCCGTAAGGCAGGGGGTCGCACATGGCAGCGGGGGCCTCCGCACGGCAGGAGGGCTTCTGCAAGGCAGGGGGGGTCGCACATGGCAGCGGGGGTCTCCGCACGGCAGGAGGGCCTCTGCAAGGGGCCGCGCCCCCTCCAGAGTGAGACGCTGACGCCGCAGTATTCACTGATAGATGTAGAAGGGCCAGTAGGGGATTTCCCCTGCTTAGAGCAGGGAGAGGCTCCGGTTAGGGGATTTCCCCTGCTTAGAGCAGGGAGAGGCTCCGGTTAGGGGATTTCCCCTGCTTAGAGCAGGGAGAGGCTCGGGTTAGAGGATTTCCCCTGCTTAGAGCAGGGAGAGGCTCCAGTTAGGGGATTTCCCCTGCTTAGAGCAGGGAGAGGCTCAAGTTAGGGGATTTCCCCTGCTTTGAGCAGGGAGAGGCTCCAGTTAGGGGATTTCCCCTGCTTAGAGCAGGGAGAGGCTCCAGTTAGGGGATTTCCCCTGCTTAGAGCAGGGAGAGGCTCAAGTTAGGGGATTTCCCCTGCTTAGAGCAGGGAGAGGCTCCGGTTAGGGGATTTCCCCTGCTTAGAGCAGGGAGAGGCTCCAGTTAGGGGATTTCCCCTGCTTAGAGCAGGGAGAGGCTCCAGTTAGGGGATTTCCCCTGCTTAGAGCAGGGAGAGGCTCCAGTTAGGGGATTTCCCCTGCTTAGAGCAGGGAGAGGCTCCAGTTAGGGGATTTCCCCTGCTTAGAGCAGGGAGAGGCTCCGGTAGGGGATTTCCCCTGCTTAGAGCAGGGAGAAGAGCCAGTTAGAGGATTTCCCCTGCTTAGAGCAGGGAGAGGCTCCAGTTAGGGGATTTCCCCTGCTTAGAGCAGGGAGAGGCTCCGGTAGGGGATTTCCCCTGCTTAGAGCAGGGAGAGGCTCCGGTTAGGGGATTTCCCCTGCTTAGAGCAGGGAGAGGCTCCGGTTAGGGGATTTCCCCTGCTTAGAGCAGGGAGAGGCTCCGGTTAGGGGATTTCCCCTGCTTAGAGCAGGGAGAGGCTCCGGTTAGGGGATTTCCCCTGCTTAGAGCAGGGAGAGGCTCCAGTTAGGGGATTTCCCCTGCTTAGAGCAGGGAGAGGCTCCAGTTAGGGGATTTCCCCTGCTTAGAGCAGGGAGAGGCTCCAGTTAGGGGATTTCCCCTGCTTAGAGCAGGGAGAGGCTCCGGTTAGGGGATTTCCCCTGCTTAGAGCAGGGAGAGGCTCCGGTTAGGGGATTTCCCCTGCTTAGAGCAGGGAGAGGCTCCGGTTAGGGGATTTCCCCTGCTTAGAGCAGGGAGAGGCTCCGGTTAGGGGATTTCCCCTGCTTAGAGCAGGGAGAGGCTCGGGTTAGGGGATTTCCCCTGCTTAGAGCAGGGAGAAGAGCCAGTTAGAGGATTTCCCCTGCTAACAACTGAGCTGGCCATCAGGGGTTTCCTTAACAGCTGACAGATCGGCAGAGTGTCCGTAGAGGCGGCACACCGACGCCGCGTGGGGTGAGGGGGGGGTCACGGAGGCCGGGAGAGATTGGTGTGAGGGGGGGGGGGTGGCGGATGGCCCGATGTGAGGGGGGGGCAGATGGCCCGATGCGAGGGGGGGGCGGATGGCCCGGTGTGAGGGGGGGGCGGGTGGCCCGGTGTGAGGGGGGGCGGATGGCCCGGTGCGAGGGGGGGCGGGTGGCCCGGTGCGAGGGGGGGGCGGGTGGCCCGGTGCGAGGGGGGGCAGGTGGCCCGATGCTAGGGGGGGCGGATGGCCCGGTGCTAGGGGGGGCGGATGGCCCGGTGCGAGGGGGGGGCGGGTGGCCCGGTGCGAGGGGGGGGCGGGTGGCCCAATGCGAGGGGGGGGCGGATGGCCCGGTGCGAGGGGGGGGGGCGGGTGGCCCGATGGGAGGGGTGACAGATGGCCCTGCAGGGGCCTGAGGCAGACAGGCATGGAAGGGGCTGGCTGCCGGAAGGGGGAGGAGTCGAAGCGCTGAGGAGGGAGGCCACTGCTCAGAGAGCCGGAGGCGGGGTAATCTCCCCCAACAACATGAACCCGCCTCCGGCTTTTTTTTTTTTCTCCAGCTCGAGCGCGGGAAAAACAGCAGCGCGAGCGCGGGAAATTTAAAAAACACACGTGTGCTGCTTGGGCCAATATTTACTCGCCCGGGGCGGGTGGATTTAACCCCCGGGCGGCGAGTAAATGTATATAATTGTCGAACACTGGTTATTACATTCTATAGGTGCATCAATACAATCTGCACATTGACAAGTGATTAGCTAAATTGATGATTGATCCGTTCACATAGATTTGATTGCTTACTATTCAGCATCTCATAATATCGATGTCACGTCCGCATGTGACGTCGGTACGTGGTCATGTGACGATGCAGACTCGGCACTATGAGAAGATGCATGAAGACGCCCAGCTCACGGGCACACGCAAGATAGCTTGCGCGCGGACATTATCATGGCCGCCGTGAAAGATGCTCAGAGCCAGATAAAGATGAGCAGTACTTTTTTACAGCTATTCTAATTAAATTGTGCGGGTCTCTAAGCATATGTCTACCTTTTGCGTTAACCTCTAAACTATTAGATAACGAATATTAGTGCGCACGCCAGCTTAAAGCAGCATATTTATTAGTGTACCATTTTTAACATGATTTATATTTCAGATTTCAACTTTTTACATCGACAATCGTAAGATATGATTTGACGTGTCATAAAGAACCGCTTCAAAGAACGTTTTATAATGCTTTCATACACTGTACAGATGATTAATACAATGATGCTTATTTCCGCTAGTGAGATATATTTTTATAATACTTCATGATATCCGTTAAAAAAAATGTACATAAATAGTTACTCATACTGATAGTGAAAGCTCAATTCCTAAATTTCAAAGCTAATATGTAGTTGATGGTTTCATTATATTAACAAAGAATTAAAAAATAATATGTTTGAAATGCACTGAGTAGGTAAATCCCTGATAATAGTTACACAGTTTTGATTATAGCTATTTGACAGTTGTGTCATTAAAATTACTTTGATCAAATAGCATATACTACTGCACCGACACACTTTATTCGAGCAAATACCCGGTATGTACCTGGCAGATACCTGGAATGCGCCGCTCCTCACCTCTGACAAGCCCCGTTACGTTTGCCTTCCCAGCCTGGGTTCATGCCTGGCTGATGGGCGGCTGATCTGTTAAATGATAATGATTAGGATTTAATAGGCTGCAATGCTTCGCGTGTCTACCAGATGGCATAAATTCATGAATTGTAATGCAGTATATATATATATACTGTGCAGTATTGCAGCCAGCGGGAATAAAATGCTTCAATCCCAGCATGGAAAATACCTCAATGCACTCGGGCAGAAAACAGTCACAAACCTCAATACACCCGGGTATACCCGAATTCGTGGGACTAGCCGAGCTCGAATAAAGTGTGTCGCCAGTGTAAGTCTATATTATTGTTTTTTCTCCAAAAAACAGTCCTATGTGTTGAGACAGATGGTGGGTTACTTTCGTACTATATCCATACCATAGATGTTGAAATATATTATTTTAAAGTATGAGAAGTATGTGAAAATGTATTGAACAAACAAGCATCTGTAATATGTACATTGCTAACAATTAAAATACATTATAATAACTAATTAACACAAATCTCATGTCAACAACATAGAAGTTCAACCATGAAAGATGGGCATAAATATTAAACTCATTTTTTTTTACAGTATAATACATTTTATAATAAAGTTATTACCAATACATACAGCATTGACAGAAGAAAACATGTATTGAAAAGATTAGCCATGTTTGTTAAACATTTAAATGTATGTAACATGTGAGACCATATCTCACTACTGTCACAATAATTTACTTTATATGTGTAACGGTGTTTCCCCCCTCCCCCAATCGCAGATAGGGGCCATTACGGGGTGTGTATGGTGCATACCTGCTGGTAACAAGAGGGCTGAGTCGCCCGTGGTGACTTTGGGACACAGGAACAGGCTTCTGGGGTCCATACCCCACGTAATACTTAGCAGTGCAGCGCCTCCATCTGCCGTAGGCTCCAGGGATGTATGGAGATGATCTCCCATGGTAGAACTTGTACCTCTCCCCCCAGTTAGATCACACACCAGGCCGGAGGTATATTGCAAACAGGAGCGGTTTATTACTATACACTTTGCAGCAACCAACAGCTACTCAGCAGTCTTCTGCCGGATACAGTCTCTTTAGATCAGCTCTCACTGGAGATGGTACCTGGACCACCACTACAGGCCAAGGGCACCCGGCGCCGTCACAGCTCTTCCCCACCTCCCTAGCAGAGGCAGAGGTATGATCACACTCACTCCTCCCCGCAGGGAAGATCACATGGGTAGGCCCCAATCTCAGGCTCCCAGTGATGTGACCTGCCTTTCTCAGAGGGAAGGAACAACCTCCAAATTTAGGGCGGTCCTGCCCTTAAGTACAGCCAGAAGGCGGGCACCCCGTTGTCCCAGCTACAACAGGATGTGCCACCCTCTGCTGTCACTCAAGTGCAGCACCAAAGGTGAGGGGGGGAACCCCATGATAACTACTGGCAAGCATGTAAATACCAGGGTTTATTGCCAGCCCATTGGGTAGAGTAGTGGCCTGGGGGTACCCCGCTACATATGTTAAAACTGCTGTTTAAATTTACGTTTTGACTAAAATTAAATGTATTTTCTCTCATTAAATATGTACAACAATCAAATCTGCACACTGACAAGTGATTAGCTATGTGGCAGATCGATCAGGTCTCCTGTAATCGATCGCTTGGTCGGGTTCTTAAATAATTTTCTTGCACAGCATTGTGTGAAATTTAGTCCCTCAATATAATATGACCGGCCAGTTACTAGATCCAACTGGTGCCCTGCTAGAGAGAGGCCGCGGATGTAGAGGCCGAGCCAATCAGAAGAGGAAGGGGATGTCACTTTGCTATTTATTTATTTATTTTATTTATTTATAAAATATTTTACCAGGAAGTAATACATTGAGAGTTACCTCTCGTTTTCAAGTATGTCCTGGGCACAGAGTAAATCAAATAATACATAGTTATACAGTTAAACTGTACATAAGTACAGTTACATAAATGAACAGGGTATACATTATAAACATTGTAAATTTATATTAAAAGTGTATGGCATGATTATTTGTTTAATTACAAACTATTTTGCCATAAATGATTTATTCTTCTTTACACACATGTTGGATATTGTTTGAACTGCACCTTTAAGACGTCATGATAGGACTATCCAGCGACCCGGCTGAACTTAAAAATTCATGTGCCCCCTATATAACCATAACATCACCAAGTCATATCTTAACACATTCATAATGTAAGCAGTGACACAATAAGGTCAGAAATGTAAACGGTTATATTTATTAAAAGTCCTACTTCTCAAGGCCACGGGATCACAAACACAAAGCAATACGTGTCAGCTCCAAACACTCCATGCTTAAAACATATATCTAAAAAAATGCATTCTTTTTTCTAAGTCCCGTCTCGCCGCTTATCGGCAGCTTCTCACCACCTTCTTGCCAACTGAATATTCTCCTGTATTAAACCACCAAGTAATTTCCCCACTATTGAAGTCAGGCTTACAGGTCTGTAATTCCCCGGTTGTGATCTAGCTCCCTTTTTAAATATAGGCCCCACATCTGCTTTACGCCAATCTTGTGGAAATGGAGTTCCTGAATATTAAATTTAATGGTTTGGCTATTACTGAACTTAAAAAGTATGGGGAATGAAACTGCAAGTGCACACACTTACCTCTTGATACATTTGTATCCCCCTATTTGTGTGCCAACCACTTTACCCTCCCCCTGTGTAATGTAACAGTGTTAAAATAACCGGATACTGTTGGCAAGTATACTAGCGGAGAGCAGATGTTGATATCTGTAGGGTAACCAATGTGAGAAAAGTCCATTAGTGTGTTCGGGCCTCGCTATAACACACAGTATTTTAGGGTGATGGTTTTCCAGGCTTTTGCTGCTTTTATTCCCCCACGGAGTGGGATTGAACATATAACTAAAAAAAACGGAAATAAAATCCTAAATATACAGTCCGCTCGTTTCATGTCGTGAGATTCGGACCCTCACCCTCCAACCACACGAACGTGCCCATTCTCAGCTGTTACTGACTGTTGTACCATATGTAGTCATGCCTAACAATGCCTACTGTCATCTCTCCTGCTGGCAGCAAGACCTGGTAAGTTACAGGAGTGCCAGCAGTAATTATGGAGGTTTGTCCTCACACCCTGGTGAGGTGCCCTATGTATGGATGGGAGTGGCTACATGTTCTGAGTCCATTGTTAGTGACCTCAGAGATGTGCCTGCCTCCTGAGGTATATAAGGCACTACACTGCCTAAAGTTAGTGCGTGCGTGCGTAGAAGTGGAAGGTTGATTTCACAAGTGTAAGGTGCCCCCTAGTGTCGTAACTAGGGGTACCAACTAATCTTTAAGTTAGCTAAGGCCAACTGTGTTCAGGGACCTGGCACAGGGGTGATCTCCCTACTGGGAGAGGGAATCCCACTCCATTAGGAGGGCGTACCTTTTGAAGGGAATCACGGAGAATGTGTGGCTGAGACGATTTACTGCAAAGGGCAGCTTGCCCACCTCTGGTACAATAAAGATGACTTGTGCAAAGAGAATCCCCTGGTGTGAGTTTGCAATTACTCTCCTGGGGCCCTCACCACCACGAAGGAGTTCCTCATCAGGACCAACTACCTGCATATGCATAGATCCCGATGAGGTGGAGGCGCTGCTCATGATGTAAGTAGGACTCGTCACCCACTACCTCAGATACCTGTCTTGCTTGACATCCCCCAATACCATCAAGCGGGAGATTCAGGAGTCCTGTTGCCTACAGGTGCACCACCATACACAGACATGTAACGGGGCTGGATAGACCACAGGGGCCAATGTGAGATTGGGTGGGTCAGACCAGACATGAACACCCGTTACAGTTGGAGGCACTGCTGAGATACCCGTCAACAAGACAGGCTTTTGCTGGGCACACTAGGAAATATGAAGAGTGTCTGCTGCCACTTTGTGCTGCGTAGGAAGGAGCCAAGGGTAGTCCAGGGAGGCCACGGAGATGCGGAACGCACAGACGCCCTGGGATTCTTAGGTCTGGAGCAGGGTTATAGCTGTTCGAGTCCCTTGAGGTAGTGCTGGTGGTAAGACGCCTAAAGGGCTAAACTGGTAACTTAGAGCAGGAATCCTGGAGAGGGTCTGCGCTAGACTAACCAACAGGAGGTAGACGCCAAAGTATTGCATGGACGAGCCAGTGTACTCTAGCCCATTCCAGACACTCGACTCAGGGAGCACAGACTGGAGGAAGGAGAAACAGCAGACACCGAAAGAGTGAGCCTAGCCTGAGGTAGTGCAAACACGAGTCAGATCTACATTAGGTACACAAGGTGGTGCACAAGGCATATTTATTGTATCGGTGTGGCAGCTGCCCCGAATAGTGGAGCTCCATGTACAATAATTCAAGAAACAGTATTTTAATGGTGAACGAAGGAATGGAGAATCGGAGCAGTGCGGAAGCTCAAGTATGGTTAACGGAGGCCGAAGGAGAGAATGAATATGAGATGATGTATGAGGAAGAGGAGCCAGCTACAGAGGAGACTTTAGTGAGCCTGTTGTGGAATGGCGAGAAAACAATAGTGGTACCGTGTATGGCCTGCTTTGAACCTTGGAGAACTGACCCTGAGGACAGTGACGGGGACAGTAGTGTGGCGAAATGGGAGGAACGAAATGGACTTATTTGTCATACAAAATACAAACAATTGAACGCTACCTCAAAAATGAATCCAAGTGACAGTGCAATCCAAAATGGCGGGTCCCGCGGTCCTGGGAAACCACCGCGTGGGCCAGTTGCAGAGAATATTGCAAAAGCTCAATCTGCAGAAAGTTGGCCAGGAGTGGCGCCAACGGAGAGACCCCGCCCTGTTGGGGGGTATGGCGCGAAAGCTGGAGCTGCGCCCACATGGACTGTGACTAGTTCCGCCCCTGTGCTGGGACAGCCTACAAGTCAATGGGACATCCTCCAAGGTTCAACCAGGGGGAGTGGTTTCCTGTCTTGGCGGATGCGGATGGAAAAAGCTGGGGGAAGGGTTGGTGACCCAGCCCATGCCCTTCAGTTGCGTGGAACCAGCAAGCCGTACAGACCACTAGTGCGAGCACCCCCATTGGTGGCTATGGCTTGCAAACCAGAACAAGGGCCCTTGATAACAACTCATCCCTACTCGGCTCCAGGAGGCTTCCTGATTCTCCGAGTAGAGGGCGTATTGACAGTAGCATGTCTATGCTTGCAGTGTCGACTGCTGGGCGGAGCGGTGAGCTCTACCGCACGATGCGCCCAATGTGGACTCCAATATCTGTGGCCCATGCCTACTTTTATGCCGATGCAAGCAATAGAGACTGTGGAGGATGCAGCAATGCTGGCTGCAGAGCTTCCTGGTGCACTATGGAGGGAGGCTACGAGTCCCAGTGAACAGGGACCCGCTCCAGTAATCAAAACGGCGCCGATCGAGAAAAACGGTCACCGACGAGGTGATAAGAGGGGCCCACGCCGCAAATCACCAGGCGGAATGCCCCAGCCAAATGCCAAATTGGAGTCTTCGGATGAGGAGTCCCTTAGTATTATTGCCGTTACTACCCGACCTCCGGCGTACCATAGCAGCAGTACGACTAAAAGAGTGCCACTTACCGGTGTCGGTGAAGAACGGAGCCGAGTGTCGCCCATTCCGCGGCAGAGTCCCACGGCCGTGGTGACCAGCGGATCCGATGGTGGCAGAACCACTCCAATGCCCCGGAGTGGTAAACAGAGTCCATGCTCATCCCAGGCTTCCAAGATGGTGGTGGCAGAAGAAGGAAAGAGCCAGGCCCTGGAGGCGCCCCGGCAGCGCCCCAGCGGAAAAAGGCGTGGCCGGATCCGGATATCGTATTGGAGGAAGAGGTCCCGCTTGGGGATCCAACCCAAGATGGCGGCGGTACACGTGCGCATCCAGACATCACGTTCGGTGGAGTGGTGAAGGAGATGATAGTGCCCCAGCGATCGAGCAGTGGTGGTTGGACGCCCCGGTCCGAGAGGAGCGGGCGATTAAGGCAGTGATCGAGGAGTCGGGAGACCGGAGAGACGGAGAGTCCCTGTGGCGGAACCGGGACAGGTAGCGAAGAGGAGCGGGTCCTAGCCCCGCGGATACCGACTGTGCGGCCCTATCCCCAAACCCCAGTCCTAGCTAGACCCAAGGCCCTAGTTAAAGTTTCAGTCACATTCACTTCCCATTTTGGGTCATCTTCTAGTTAAGGGATGTCAGGGGATTCACAGATCGCTTCTGATGAACAGACTGGGTGCCTGGACTATGGGACCTCTGATGATGGGTCAGTGGGAGGACGGAGGATTACACGACAGGTGTCGGTGTCCAGTGACTGTCCCAGTAATGTGAGTGTTACTATTGGGAGCCAGAAAAGGGGTTCGGACAAGCAAGTACCGTCTGAGTGTACATCGGGCATATCTTCCGGGGGTGGCCCAGAGGAGGAAGAGCTGGAGGAGGTGTCCTTAGAGGAGGTCAGGGAAACCTGATGGTGGGCTCCCTTATTTGAAGGCTATGTACCCTGGCAGGATAGAACCTGGTTCATCCTAGATTGAGAGGGGGTGATAGATCATTGGTGGGCTAGAGGGGAGTTCACGGAGGAGAATCATCTAAGGGAAACCCAGGAAAGATGGTTTAAGATTGGGCATGGGTTGATAGAACCCCGGGGGCCAGAGGGGTTGGATGATCCGGTGGATCCAGATGAACCACTGTCATGGGTGTTGCCGGGAAGAGCGGGCAGTGCTAAACTGACTAGGGCCTGCAAAGACAATCATCTGGTGTGAGTTTGCAATTACTCTCCTGGGGCCCTCACCACCACGAAGGAGTTCCTCATCAGGACCATCTACCTGCATATGCATAGATCCCGATGAGGTGGAGGCGCTGCTCATGATGTAAGTAGGACTCGTCACTCTAGAGGGAGAAAGGGGGTGGCCCGGGATTAAAGAGGTTACACCCCATTTGGCCATCCCCTGACATCACCCGGGAGTCAAAGGGTTAACTGGGCTAAGACCCAGAACAGTGATTTAACCCCTGTAATGACATGTACATGTGTATTCCCCTGTTCCCCTGTTCCATTGTAATGTCTGTGTTAATCAGTGTCTGCATCACACACAGACTGGAATCCATCCGGGAGCACACGGGTTCATAGTCCTTTAAAGATTGTAGCTCTTTGTGAAGTTTTCCCGCCTTTTCAGGCACCATTTTGCAGGTCCCCATTGGCCGCCATTAGGGCTCCATGCATTCTAATGGAGAATCTTGTTGTTTTAGTCCTGTTTCCTGTAAAGACCAGCAGGTCGCGTCCGAGAGGGAGAGCGGCGGTTTCCCATTGAAAGTCAAAGGGCCCATCGACTTCAATGGAGGTTCCTCGAGGTAACTTTCGAAGAACAAGTTGGCTGCTGTCCAGACCGCAAACCGCAAAGCGGATACATTTTCAATAGGAGAGCTTTGATCACTTACAAGTCAAGGTCAACGTCAAGTGGCGTGGGAATAACAAGTTCTAGGGCCCCTAGGAATAAAATTATTTTTGCCCCTAGTTCCGAGGCTTCCCCCCACTCGACCACAACCGGGTCCCCAAATCCTGGACCCCCGATAAGGGTCAAACCGAGAAGAACGGGTCGCGCCATAGGCCTTGCTGGCGGCGGCAGAAACGGCTCAGAAAAATGACTAAGTGTGAAATGCTGTATTTTGGTACTCCATATCTCCGGTTCCGGAGGGCCCAGCGGATCAAGGTTTGGGGTGTCTGCAGTCACTGCTCCGGCATCACTGCAGAACCATCCTTGACCCTCCTGGACCAACCCGACGGAGTATGGACCCCCTTGAAGGTTCGGGACTTTTCCCATAGACTTCAATGGCGGAGAAACCCCATTGACCTCAATGGCGGCAATTTACCATTGAAAGTCTATGGCGGAGAAGCCCGTTGTTTTCAATGGGGATTTAGTGAAAAGCTGAGATTTCTTTTTTAGCGGAGATTGTTGTATTAAAATGAAAAATGATTTAATGTGCATTTGTGTAACTCCGGTTCCATAGGTCGTAGCAAGTTGCTTTTTGGATCATATGGTGTCCCAGTTCCGGCCATGGGAACTGGGAAGTTTGGTTTTGCTAGACCCAATAGAACCGGATATTTTAATACGTTTATGTTATATGTTTAATCCTGTGTCCCAAGGTATGGACAAAGACTCAGCTGAATTCCTTTGCATACCAGGATAGCAAATGGCCCTAGAGGCGCTCCAATGTCTAGGATTTAAGTATTGTTCAAAGGGTCTTGTCACCCTCCCTGATGATTTAAGGGCGGAGGAGGCTAAAACCAGAGCAGTCTCCAAGTGTCCCAGTTATCACCTTCCAACAAAGGTTATCTTGCTAGAGATCCAGATGGGTAGACTGGCTGGCATTCCATGTGTATGTGGGGGGCTACAGAAATGAGACCCCAGAGTTCTACTGCGCATGTGCCAGCTAGCAGGGGGCCTGTCCTACAATGTGTTCCCCCATCAAAGATTGGCTGGAGATAATTGACCACCAATCACAGGTACTTAAGGTTAAGGATAGAGGGACAAAAGGTTTAAAAACTGCTGTTCCCCATATATCCTTTGTCTTCATTGAGTCTTCGTTCTTCGTTTGCTGATATGGTTACCTGATATCACCTGAATGATTACCTGATTGCTGAAGAGAAATGCTACATCTAACTTCTCATTCCCCAACCCCTAAGTAAGTGTACTTCTTGTCTGTTACTGTATTATTCGTGTGTTCACCTATCTTAAGGAATAAAATCACTTTATTATATCTAAGACTCGTTTCAGTTCAGACCCAGTGATAAATATATATCATCTGTTATATATATTTATGTGACCTTATACAGCCTACCATAATCTCACCGTGACAGTCACCCACTACCTCAGATACCTGTCTTGCTTGACATCCCCCAATACCATCAAGCGGGAGACTCAGGAGTCCTATTGCCTACAGGTGCACCACCATACACAGACACATGTAACGGGGCTGGATAGACCACAGGGGCCAATGTGAGATTGGGTGGGTCAGACCAGACACGAACACCCGTTACACATACAAAACACATCACCTGATAAAAATGTTACATTCTGTGCAGTGAATCATTATGTGTCTGTACAGTATTTGTTCCTAGTCACAAGTCAGTAATAATTATTACTTTTCCAGTTATGAACATACACCAGGAAATAAGTGTGTGAAACATTGGTGATAAACAGCAGTTTATTGAAGAGACAGAGACACAGAAAAGCCGCGATGATTACATTTACATTATGTGCCAGTAAAGTATTCAGCAGAGCCCACTGTGTCATGTAATATAGATACAAGCAGAGTCATTAAATAGAGACACATTTAGCTATATAGAAGATTTCCTGCACTGGGGCAGCAATGGCAGGTAAATAATGAGCCCGGCAGTTACTGTCAGTGCTTGGAAGCGATGCCCCCAGTGTAACAGCTGTATCCAGGCCCTGAGCAATGGTTGCTTTTGGAGACATGGCTGATGCTTCTTCCGCTGCCTGAGCTACATCCGCTCTTATGGTGATGTCCACTTCCACCGTGGGACATTCCCCCAGCGCAGTGTTTTCCCCCAGTGCTAGAGTGTAGCACGGCTGTAAGAAATGTAACGTACGTGTCACTTAGTAACAGTGTGATTGGGAATGTGTGTGACATAACGTAACATATTATTATTATTATTATTATTATAATTACAGTGCCGGGTATTCATGCTTAAGGACAGTTTGTTCTTGCTTATGCCACAAATTAATTAAATGGGAGTCAGTGAGCTATTACACTTCTTTACTTCTAATAATAGGAAGTTAGATTTTAGTAATGGGTTAATAGAAGAAAAAAGTATGTAAATGTCTTTCTAATTCAGTTATTGTGCGTATAAAAGAGTGTCAGAAATGACAAATTACAAGACTATGGAGAAGTTAAGAGGCCAAACTTAACCCCAAGTTTAGGAATAATCTTACACCCCCTTAGCACATACACACAAGAAAACATTGAGTCACTTACAGATGTTAACAGAGCCGTCTTTACCCAACCTGAAACAAACATAATAATTATTAGTAGGAGTATTGGTCCATGAAGATTAAACATTATGATGTGTGTCTTCTGTTGTAGATGAGTGAATGTTTATTAAAGTGTTTTGTCCCATTTCTCAGGCATGTTTAGGCTTGTATTTAATAGTACACAATGTATATAATTGGGGAGATTGGCAGCAGGGGGGTATTACAATATAATGTGTGAGACGTGTGAAGTTCTTTCTATGCTCACAGTAAGAGGAATAAAGGGGTGTGTATAGATATTACATTTACCTGCACTCTTCTCCCTCCAACATTTTTTTATAAGTTGCAATCTCAATATCCAGAGCCAGCTTCACATTCATCAGCTCCTGGTATTCCCGCAGCTGGCAAGCCATGTCCTGCTTAGCTTTCTGCAGAGCATTCTCCAGCTCAGACAGTTTATTCTTGGCATCTCTGACAGCCGCCTCTCCCCGTCCCTCAGCGTCACTTATAGCGGCTTCCAGTGCAGCACGCTGGTGAACACATGGTGATAATGGCAGAAAAATCAAACCAAGTTTCTAATTACTAGTTACACCAAACGTCTCTCGGTTACACGTACAGATGTAGCCGGAGTAACTGTTTCCTGTTTGAGGTGTGCCCGGGCAGGGAGTGATGTTTCTGATGGATATGGGGAGCCCTGATGGCACTGAGACATGCCTGGGTATGTTAGCCAGTGTTAAAGGAAGGATATAGTTACATAGCCATAGCCATAGACTTAATACCGGCCAATCGCTTTCTAACTCTGACTCAGATTCCTGACGAAGCCACAGCGAAACGCGTTGAATCGATTAGCTGTGGGAGGTGACTGAGCTGGGAAAACACTCGAGACTGGTGCTGGCAAACCTACAGAGACGGATACACCAGGCAGCTTCTTCCGCCCTGACCTGAGACGTCACAGGACGTGACGCGGGTACACGTGACGTACGCGGAAGAACTCCGCCGCTCTTGAAGATACCGGCACTCTGCAAATTACTACAGCTGTCCTCTCCCTCGAACGTATACTATATTTCAAATGTGAGTGCATTATATATATTTTTAACTGCTACAATACAATTTAGATCGTACTATACTATTGTGCGCTTTCTCTTTTCTTTATATACATCCCTGGGAGACCATTCGATTATCTACATACTACAAGCTTCATGAATTTCTAGCAAGACACCATCCTGAGGGGGCTTCCATTAAAGGGCTCCTATCAGAGAGAGATGAGTCTCTGATATGTCTATTTTGACTTAATCATTTGTGAGTACAACCATAGCAGAGACTATATTAATTTTTTTCTAAATTGTTGTACTATCTGCACCATTATATATTCTTTCTTTTCATGTTTATGAGCACCACAGCGCTCCGCCTAATTGGAAAACTACACAAGATCTACTTGGACCTGGACAGTCCTCATAAAGGGTGTAGAGCTGCTTTTTTATTTTTGTATTTCACATTATATTTACAAATCACGTTGTATTGGTGGAGGTCACTAATCACAGTTTGTGATAACTATTACAATTTACACATCATCATCACCTATATTATATTGATTAAGCATTAGTCACTGTAACATCAAGAAGCGCCCGGTTTTTAATTTTGTTTCTGGAGAAATTATAGAGCCTGTTACAAATGCGTTATTTACATCAGTTATGCACGTATATGATGATTGCAGTATAGTAAATGCATCGATAAGTGGAAAAAAGGTAGTGCTTCACTTTAAGTACATTTTCACTTAACATCCATGCTCCGGTCCCATTGCGTATGTTAATGCGGGGTATGCCTGTACAGCTTTATGCCCTTATAATAAAAAAACTATTCAAGGAATGCTTATTCTGCATCTGTAAAGCTATTAGTGCGTGTGCCTGTGTAATATCTGTGTGTGTTACCTGCGCTTTCACACTCTCTATCTCTCCCTTAAGCCGCTGAATTGCTCGGTTGAGGTCAGCGATCTCATTCCTGGTGTTCTGCAGGTCATTCCCATTTCTCCCGGCAGTCATGCTCAGCTCCTCAAACTGGATATAAAACAGGACTGGTTATAGATATGGAAATTATATCACAGGACTTTGTGCACCCGATGTGCATGAGGATTGGTTTTAGTTGTGATGTTATCTGCCTGTAATAGACTCACCCTTGTTTGGTACATGGATTCTGCTTCAGCTCTGCTCCTGTTAGCAATGTCCTCATATTGAGCTCTGACCTCAGCAATGATACCGCCCATGTCCAGGTCCCGGCTGTTATCCATGGAGACAATAACTGAGGTATCTGAGATCTGGGCCTGAAGCTGAGATATTTCCTGTAACGTAGACACATGATAATATTGTGTATATAAGATTAGAGATGGGAGAACCTGACAAGAGTCACTTTGCTGCTGTTCCCATCAAATGTTCCATAAATGTAATCAAACTTCTAGCAAGTTCCATCGCGTTCGATCAATTTGTAATTGTAAAATGTAATCAAATTACAATAAATAGTAAGTTCCATCGAGTTCGATACATTCTTCATGCAACAATATTCTCACTCAAACCGAAGGTATTTTCTCCTTTTATAAACCTTGTGCTGTGTTATTGCGCTGGGTTTGGGACAGGTTTGTAGCTGGGAGACTTATTGATAAATATAACCCTATGGGGGTCATTAATTAAACTGCGATAGTGCCGATCGGGGAACTATCGCACAGAAAATCTTATTGCATTCTTTTGGAATTTCCACGTGTTAGTTGCGTCGATCAGCACTATCTCATTATAATCAATAACCTCCTATGTCGCACATAAATATGCTTATGTAGCTGGATATCAATAACCTATTGTCCGTTAAACAAGAAAGTAACAGAAACGTGTTAGAGGTTTTACCGCATCAAACAGAACTCGCAGGAAGTTGATCTCATCAGTCAGGGAATCCGCCTTATCCTGCAGCTCCGCTTTGTTCATAAAAGCAGCATCAACATCCTACAGGGAAGAGACGTGTGAAATGGGGACATGCGTGTGTGTGTGTGTCTGTATGTGAGTGTGTATCTGTGTGTATCTGTGTGTGTGTGTGCGTGTGCGTGTGTGTGTGTATATATGTGTGTGACTACCTGTGTGTGTGTGTGTGTATATGTGTGTGTCTACGTGTGTGTGGGGGTATGTGTGTATATTTGTGTGCGTGTGTGTGTGTGTGTACCTGTATGTGTGTGAGTGTGTTTGTGTGAGTATGTGTGTGTACACTATTTTGTGTAGTTTGTGTTTAGTTTCAAATAATGTCATTCAGCTTAATTGTGACAAATCTCCCTATTGCCTTACCCTCTTTAGCCCAACAAATTCATTCTCTGCAGCGATGCGCCTGCTGTTTTCTTCCTCATATCTGGGGAATTACAGGTTACATTTTATCACATTGCAGGCTGTCTTTTCCTTCGGGAGAAACATTGTTTTATTATTATTATTTCCGTGTTATAGTATGTATAGTTTTATTAAACACTGTGGTGCATAAATAATTCAGCTGAAGAAGTTGGAAGATGCGGTGTACAACCAATTGGCAGAAAGACACTACGAGAGGTGAACTCCAATAAAAATATAAAGATTTACTTAGCGATATTCAATAAACGGACGTACAAAAAACATGTACACCTTATCAATGTGTTAATAAATCTCCCATACTGAGGGTAAGTTAGAACATACCTTCTCTTCATGTCTTCTGCGGTCTCCTCCATACTGTTCCTTTCTGCATCCAGGCGCGCGCTCTCACATGTTAGACTCTCCAGCTGTCTCCTGAGGTTACTGATAAAAGCCTCAAAGAGAGGTTCCATTTGACACCTCGCAGTATTCTGATCCTGTAACAAAGCCCACTTGGTCTCAAGCATTTTATTCTGTTGCTCCAGAAATCGCACCTAAAGCAAGTAGGAGAAACATTAATAAATTAAAAATGGCCAAATATTCTCAGCAAAATATTCTGCAATATGCCTGGAAGATGCAGCAATAATGTTTTGTTTTAGCACCTAAGACAATGGGTTCTGTTACATATAAATGGGCTAAGAATATACTATTTAAGCCCTAACTGCCTCTGTAATTGTGTTACTTTGTATATTTCCGCATATGTTTGAGTTTAACACTGCAGCCAAGTAAGAAACATGCATAAAATGTGTGACACTGTCACTGGGTGGGAACCGCTGAGAAAGTGGCACATACAGTTCTTACATACTGAGCAGTGTTATTCTATAAGGTCCCTTCTGGTGCTGGGAGACACCTTATGGTCTATTCAAGTGAAGACGTGTTATGGAAAAGCACCACTTAGTAAATATGGGCCAGTACCGTCAGTAAGAGCCACACACCACAGTCTGTGCCACGTTTGATTAATGACACCGTCCCACTAAGTTACAGAAATATGAAGTGACCTTACAGGATATACTGCAGCAACGTGAATGTTTTGACCCCACAGATTATTTTCCATATAACCGTCAGTAACTCTGTATCTCCCTGTTGCACGTTGTGTTACACTGATTTCATGCTACACATTCTCTAACCAGAGTTATTAGTACATATACATGCTACAGTCTGTCCTCATATATGTGCGATGTAACATGATCTTACCTTGTCAATGAAGGAGGCAAATTTGTTATTGAGACCCTTGATTTGATTCTTCTCATCAGTCCTCATTCTCTGGATGTTTGGGTCAATCTCCAAGTTGAGTGGTGACAGGAGACCTTGGTTCACGGTAACAGGGGTGATGCCTCCAGAGCAAAATGATCCCCCAATGCCATATCCACTACCAGATCCATATCCGTGTCCACTTCTCCCTGAATGGCAACTTCCACCTGAGATCTTATGTCCCCTGGAACCAGCACTACAGGCACTTTTACTGCTAAAGCCAGACTTTGCCTGGTGACAAGAAGCGACTTTGTTAGAAGAATATGAGCAGATGCTGTGTGTGCTGCCATGCTTAGGTAATACAGCTGAGTGTGAGCTGGAGTGCTGGGGCCCAGAGCTGCAGTGGGTAGATTGATGAGGCATGCTGCTTCCTCTATAGGGGGCGATATAGAGATAATAGGAAGTTCAGTCTGCACAGCAGGTGTAAAGTAGTCCTTTTCTTTTAGAACAGATACAGTATCTGCCCCTTTTATACTGGAAGTGGGTGTTGCCACTCACGTAAAAGACCATTGTTATGATGGATGTTTGGTGGCATCATTTCCTCCTACTTTCATAGGGTACAATAACCCAGCTACATTATCAAAGCAGCAACGCTTTTACTAGTGGCTACCTATTTCCCCATAAAACATTGCATTAAATGTCTCATTTACAGAAACAATGTATGAGAGATTATAGAAAGAAGCCTCTGTGATAATATATAAACCAGTAATTAGACATTTGAAAGAGTTGCCGAAGCTCAGGGCTGGGCTACAGATCGCTGGGCAACTGCTTTGGCCCCGCTCCTCATAGGAGAAGCCCAGGCCTCATATCAGGGTCTCCCAGCAGATCAAGCAATGGACTACCGACAAGTAAAAGCCGCAATATTGGATCGCTTAGGTCTGACCCCAGAGACCTACCGGCAGCAGTTCCGGAACATGAAGTACACCGCTAAGATGAGACCCCGGGTCCTCGCTCAGCAATTATTGGACTTGTGTACGCGCTGGATACAACCCGAGGAGTGCACTTCTGGAGCAGGCAATTCTGGAGCAGGCGGTTTTGGAACAATTTCTACAAATAATACCCCCTTCCGCATGCTCGTGGGAAAATGCCACTCTGCTGAAACCCTAGCTTTGGCGGTCCGACTCGTGGAGAACTTCCTTGGGGCTGAGCAGCAGGAGAGTGTCCTGGACCCGACTCCACCGGCACTTGCGGACGCCCAAAGAGGGAGGTCGGATCAATGGGGAACCTACGGCCCGTCCATACGCAACCGCCAAGTCCAACGGAAGGAGCAGTCGTTCCAGCAAGGACAGAGTCCAAATGCTGGTCCCCGCCGAGACCCTCATCTCCTTCCGGATGTCGGCTCATCGCAAAATGAGAGGAACTTCCGAGGATGTTGCCCACAGGACCCACCAGATGCCTGGTCTCCAGTAACCGGTCCAGCGGAGCGCTATCCACAGCCCCCTCCTGCGAGGGAACCCTCCCCATGTTCCGCCTGAAGAGAACAAGGCCACCGGTATGTGGACTGTCCACAGATGGATTGTTCATTCAGCAGAACCGTCGCCTCGGCCTTTACTTGGGAAAATTACAAGCCCTGGCTACTTCCAGCCCTGATTGGGGGAAAAACCATCCAGGCCCTTGTAGATTCGGGCTCTGGGAAAACACTGGTCCTCCAGGAACTGTTACCGCCTAACGTGTGTTCTTTTGACTCCCCATGGAGCATAGAATGTATGCACGGCGATGTAAAACGCTATCCGACGGCCAAAATCCGGCTACAGGTAAAAGGTCAGGAGGCTTACCTCGAAGTAGGAGTCGCTCCTTGGCTCCCTGCCTCCATTGTGCTCAGTCGGGACTGGCCCCAGTCTTTCACGAGGAGCCTCCTTCTAGGGCTCAGGAGAACCCTGGCAAACTGTTCCCCTTCTCGGCAGACCTTTTTCCCAGTAGGCACCGGGTTCAAAAGACTCGGAAGCAAAGACGCTCGGACAAACAGGACTGGTTGCAGAAATCTGGGTCTCAAGGTGACCATTCTAGTAGTCAGATGTCACAAGTGATGGCTGGGGATGGCCAGAGGGAGGGGGATATGGGCCCTGGAGATTTACCAGACCTGTACTTTCACCAGAAGCAAAGGGAAGACCCAGTCCTTGCTAGACAGTATGACAAGGTGGTGAAAATTGATGAGCAGATTGTAGATGCACAGGGGGTGATAGTATTCCTCTATTTTGAGCTATCAAATGATATCCTATATAGGGTGAATAGGCAGACACAAACAGGGGAGGTCACCAGACAGATATTGGTTCCCAAGGCGTTTGTTAAATCTGTGTTCACGCTAGCCCATACTGTCCCTTGGGGTGGTCACCTGGGCAGGGATAAAACATTGGACCGTATTTCATCCCGATTCTATTGGCCAGGGATGCATAGTGATATTGCTAAGCTATATGCGGCATGTCCGGAGTGCCAGCTAACTAGTCCAAAAGGACAAAAACTAGCCCCTTTGGTTCCTCTACCCTTGGTGTCAGTTCCCTTTGAGAGGATTGGGGTAGACTTGGTAGGACCTCTAGAACCTTCTGCGAAAGGACACAGGTTTATCCTTGTAATAGTTGATTATGCAACAAGATATCCTGAGGCGTTCCCCCTGAGAACAGCAACGGCGAAGCAAGTAGCCAACAAGTTGTTGGAACTGTTCTCACGGGTTGGACTTCCCCAGGTTATGTTGACAGACCAAGGTACAAATTTCATGGCTAAACTGATGCAGGATGTCTTAAAGTTACTAGAGGTCAAGTCTGTTCGGACATCGGTCTACCATCCACAGACTGACGGATTGGTGGAAAGATTTAACCGAACTCTAAAAGGGATGCTGACGAAATTTGTAGATTCAGAGAAGAGAGCCTGGGATGAACTTCTCCCTTTTCTGCTGTTTGCAGTGCGAGAAGTTCCCCAGGCCTCCACGGAATTCTCTCCATTTGAATTGCTCTATGGCCGCCAACCCCGGGGTATCCTAGACCTCTCAAAGGAGTCCTGGGAGGAACAACGGTCCCCTTCTAAGAATACCCTGCAATATGTACTAGACCTTAGGAAGCACCTAGATGTGGTCGGCCATTTTGCCAGGGAGAATCTTAGATCAACCCAGGACAGTCAGGAGAGACATTACAATCAGAATGCTCGCATGAGAGTGTTTCACCCAGGAGACCAGGTGATGTTATTGTTACCCAGTTGCGAGAGTAAACTCCTGTCCAAATGGCAGGGCCCATTTGAAGTACTCCGCTGTACGGGTGATGTGGATTACGAGATCGCTCAACCAGGGTCCAGGAAGGGTAAACAAATCTACCATGTGAACTTGCTGAAACCCTGGAAGATGCAGCGGTCTCTATTCATCCACCCGGTGGAGGAGGAAACGGACTTGGGTCCTCAGCCTCCACGGGAGAACATCGTGAGTGACGATAAAATCCCAATGGGTAAACAGTTGTCCTCTGAACAAAAAGGGGACTTGTTAGCAATAATTACACAATTCCATGATGTTTTTTCTGACTTACCAGGACAAACTAACTTAATTTCCCATGCAATCGAGACAGCACCTGGGGTAAAAGTACGTTCCCGTCCTTATAGGTTGCCTGAAAGTCGTAGGGCTCTGGTAGAGAAGGAGGTACAAGAAATGTTACACTTAGGAGTGATTGAGGAATCATACAGTGAGTGGTGTAGTCCACTAATTATGGTCCCTAAACCCGATGGGAAGGTAAGATTTTGTGTGGACCTCCGAAAGGTCAATGCGGTATCCAAGTTTGACGTATATCCGATGCCAAGGGTGGGCGAATGAATTGACGCCCTTGGTAACGCGGAATATATATCCACGCTGGACTTGACAAAAGGATACTGGCAAATACCCTTAGAGGAAAAGTCCAAATGCAAAACAGCCTTTGCCACTCCCATGGGTTTATACCAGTTTGTGACAATGCCATTTGGACTGCATGGAGCCCCAGCCACATTTCAGAGACTCATGGATAAGGTAGACTTATGCCGCAGCCTACCTAGATGACATTGTTATTTATAGTAAACACTGGCGGGCCCATCTAAATAGGCTGAAAGCGGTCCTCAAATCTCTAAGAGCGGCAGGGCCCACAGCCAACCCTAAGAAATGTGCCCTGGGTAAAGCGGAAACCAAATACTTAGGGTATGCAGTGGGAGGTGGAAAAGTAAGGCCACTAGCCGACAAGGTAGTTGCCCTGAAAGAAGTTCCGACCCCCCAAACAAAAATGCAGGTACGCTCTCTGCTGGGTTTAGCAGGGTACTATCGGCGGTTCATCCCCAACTATTCGGAAGTGGCAGCCCCTTTAACGGACCTCACAAAAAAGTGTGCCCCTACACAAGTGTTATGGTCAAGGGATTGTCAGAGAGCCTTTGAGGACATAAAAAGGTGTCTATCAGAGGGTCCCATCCTTAGAAGCCCGGACTTCAACAGCCCTTTTATAGTGCAAACAGATGCATCAGAGATAGGGCTAGGGGCAGTATTGTCACAACAGTTTGAGGGAGTTGAACATCCTATCCTTTTCCTGAGTAGGAAATTGTTCCCGAGGGAAAAAAACTACTCAGTGATTGAGAAAGAGTGCCTCGCAGTAAAGTGGGCAATCGAGGCTTTGAGGCATTACCTGGCAGGAGTCCATTTTACTTTGGTGACGGATCATGCTCCACTGAAGTGGTTAAATAGTATGAAGCTCGTATTACACAAGCAAATCCTCAAGCCAATGCATGCTGTTTTAAACACAGCTTTTAGACAGAGGCTGGGATGAGATGCAAAGCCATTAAACCCACTCACAGACATGTTTCAACCTTGATGGGTATCATCAGTGTGAGGTTGGTTGTAATGGCTAAGCTGGTTTTGAGACTATAGACTAGGTAATCACCACAATTATTAAGGTTATGGTGGGGAAAGACAGGGTTGCAGACCTGTCTAAGACATGCAAATGAACATACAGTAATATTTACAGTTGCTTTATGCTTTACTGTGGAAGGTTTTTGTCACTTTTTTTACCCACCATAACCTTAATAATTGTGGTGCTTACCTAGTCTATAGTCTCAAAACCAGCTTAGCCATTACATCCAACCTCACGCTGATGATACCCATCAAGGTTGAAACATGTCTGTGAGTGGGTTTAATGGCTTTGCATCTCATCCCAGCCTCTGTCTAAAAGCTGTGTTTAAAGCAGCATGCATTGGCTTGAGGATTGGCTTATGTAATACGAGCTTGAGACAAAAGGTGGCATTGAGTGCTCATTTGCATGTCATTTCCCAGAATCCCTTGCTACAGTGGAAGCGCTGTATGCTGGGCGATAATGGGGAAAGACAGGGTTGCAGACCTGTCTAAGACATGCAAATGAACATACAGTAATATTTACAGTTGCTATATATGTATATGATATAAATGTACTCAGTAGACCCCAGTCCAACAATATTATGTATTTATGTCCAAGATTACACTGAAAATGTTAAAGAAAAATTGATGCAAAGTTTGAAGTTAGTGGTTTTCATATTTTTCTCATAAACGTACATTGTGTTTAACCCAATATTCATGGCTGGAGATTTTTCTAGGCAAAGACATACTACCCATGTTTGAATCCCTTGGGGCATGTACTTTCAGAACATATACATGTAACCCATGTTCCCCCGTCCTAAGGGAGAATCACTGCGGTTACCCGGTGATGGTGCTGCCTGTCTGGCTCACAGGAGGTTCTGAGCATCTGCCGGTGTTGTTTGGGGATAATCAGGACAGGCTTTTAGGGATATTGACATCTTCTTGCTCGGTGTGGCAGCGCCTCTATTCCCACAGGGCCCATAAGAATAGGTGCAGTCCCCTATAGAAAATAGGGGAGAGGAGAGGGGAGGGGAGAGGGGAGAGGGGAGGGGAGAGGGGAGGGGAGGGGAGAGGGGAGAGGGGAGAGGGGAGAGGGGAGAGGGGAGGGGAGAGGGGAGAGGGGAGAGGGGAGGGGAGAGGGGAGGGGAGAGGGGAGAGGGGAGAGGGGAGAGGGGAGAGGGGAGAGGGGAGAGGGGAGGGGAGAGGGGAGAGGGGAGAGGGGAGGGGAGAGGGGAGAGGGGAGGGGGGAGGGGAGGGGGGAGAGGGGGAGGGGGGAGAGGGGGAGGGGGGAGAGGGGAGGGGGGAGGGGGGAGAGGGGAGGGGGGAGGGGGGAGGGGTGAGGGGGGGAGTCTGTAAACCTAAACATCTCTGGTATCACTCAGTCACAGGAGACAGGGCAATACTATTTAGTATTCATTTTAATTACATCAATTAATTTTAGAGATGTCTGGGACAATATTAAGAGTTTATTTTTTGTCATATTTATTACATCATATCTTGGTCACATGATATGCAAAGCACCCAAAACAGGTACCAATGAATGCTCAATTTGTGCTGAAAAAAACACTATATAGTTCTCATAGGTACATCATACTGTAGGAAGCGGACACAGGAATCAGACTCACACACATGTGCACCAACAGTTTGTACATGTGTGTGACCACACAGGGGAAAAACACTTTTGGCACTGAAGGGGTTAAGGCTGGGTTGTTGGTTTTGGGATTGAATTCTCGTGTTGGGGGTGAGAGGCTCTGGGTCCCAGTCCTGTCCCACGGCTCTGATCTCTGTTTATTAATGTCAGTAAATCAGATGTTTTTATTACAATATTTCCCCAGAACAGAAACCCGACGGGTAACTTCACAGTGGAACATAAGATGCAGACTGGGAAAGTAATAACTATACAGAACAGTAATCCGTTCCTGATAAGAGGAGCTGCACATGGTGACTGGCCTATGAAGTGGATTCAGCAAATTCAGACAGCCAATTAACCCTTACATAATCGGGAATAAAACACAAGCAGGCGCTGCTGAGAGTTGA